>NW_027069676.1:1080819-1104257 GCF_002906115.3 Quercus suber | reverse complement strand
TTTTTTTTTTTTTTTTTTTTTTTTTTTTTGTTCATCCCAAAACCAATAGCCAAATTGCTCATCACCATAGCCAATAAAAAATCATATTTTAGACTTTGCATTAAGTTTACTACGAGCATCAGAATCAATATGATCATAAGAAACACAACCAAAAACTTTTAAATGTACCTCTTTATCGCTTCAAACCTCTTCAGGAATTTTGAACTTCATGTGAATTGATGGTCCTCGGTTTATCATGTAAGCTGCAATACTAACAGCATCAATCCAAAAAGTTTTTGGTAATCCAACATCCAACCTCATACTCCTAGCACGTTCATTAAGAGTTCTATTCATGCGCTCAACCACACATTCTGCTATGGTGTCCTAGGAATGGTTTTCCCCATCATAATTCCATGTGCAGCACAATATTCATTGAACCCTCCATCTATTTACTCTCCTCCATTATCTGACTTCAGACATTTTACTTTCAGATCTGTTTTTGTTTCAACCATGGGCTTTCACTTTTTAAAAGTCTCAAATACATCAAATTTATTTTTTAGAAAATAAATCTATACCTTTCTACTTGAGTCATCAATAAAAGTAATGTAATACCTTGAACCTCCAAGGATGCAATTGGAGAAGGCCCCTACAAATCAATGTGTACTAAGTTCAATTTTCCAGCCTTCGGTGTTTAGCTAGTTTTCAAGAAGCTCACCATTTTTTGCTTTCCTAAGATGCAACTTTCACACATGTCAAGATTAATAGACTTCAGTTTTGGTAGTTTTCCTTTTGACAGTAGCATCTCCATTCATTTCTCACTCATGTGACCAAGTCTGAGGTGCCATAGTCTTGCATCAGTACTTGCTTCAACAACTACAATTGTGTCCCTTGGACTTGAGGTCATATACAGAGTACATGTTATCCTTCCACAAGCCAATACCATGGCTCACTTTGTAACCTTCCAGGTATCACCAATAAATAGTATTGCATGCCCTTCATCATCAAGTTGTCTTGTAGAAATCAGATTCCTCCTCAAGTTAGGAATATGTTAAACCTTCTGCAATAACCAAACAGGCTCATTGGGCAATATAATCTGGACGTCTCCCATACCGACAACATCCAAGGCTTCTCCATCGGCAAAATACACCGTACCAAAATCACCTCTAACATAGTTCTATATGATTTCTTGGTGTGGAGTGGTATGAAACGAAACTTTTGAGTCCAAAACCCAATCATCAAGTGGACTATCTATAGCATGAAGTAGTGCATCATATACCTCAATTGTTACAACATTAGCAAAATCATCATTATTCTTCCTTTTAAGGCTTTTGCAGTGCCTCTTAAAATGGCCAGCTTTGCCATAGTTCCAACACTGCACTTGTTGGCCAAATCTAGATTTACTTCTGTTCTGATTGGAATTTCTAGATTTTGATCTACCCTGATTTGAATTTTTATCATTACCTCTACCTCTTGTCTCAAGGTTGCAAAACCAGACCTTGAGATTTCACCTACATCTCTTCTGCGAATCTCCTCAGCTAGAACTAGATCTCATATGTCATTGTACTTCAATTTTTCTTTTCTAGTAGAATGTCTCACTACCATTCTTATAGCCTCCCAACTGTTTGGCAACGAAACCAAAACGATCAGTGCACAGATCTCATCATTAAAATCAATTTCTATGGTAGACAGTTGATTTGTTATGGTATTAAATTCATTCATATGTTATGCTACTGATGCATTCTCTGTCATCTTCAAATTGAATAGTTTCTTTATCAAATGCACCTTGTTGTTTGCTGACGACTTTTCATACATACCAGACAAAGGCTTCATCAGATCTGTCGTGGTCTTTTCCTTCATGACATTATGTGCAACAGACCTTAACAAAGTTAATCTAATAACTCCGAGTACTTGTCTATCAAAAAGAGTCCATTCATCATCTTTCATGGTTGAAGGTCTCTCTCCTAAAAGCGGCAAGTGCAACTTCTTCCCATTGAGATAGTCCTCGATTTGCATCCTCTAGAATCCAAAGTCTATGCTATCGAATTTTTCTATTTCAGATGCCTTTCCTGTTTCCTCTACCATTACTCCCACTCAAACCTAACCCTAAGCTTTGATGCCAATTGATGGGAATATGTACAAAATTCTTAGACCTATGAGAAGCAAAAATAGAGAAAAATATACACCAAAGAAAAAAATAATCACACACATGACAATATTTATGTGGTTCGGCAATTTGCCTACGTCCACGAAATTGCAGAGATTTCACTATTCTTAGGGAAAATTACAGAGTGTGGTAGCACAATTTTTCTCTCTAAAAACAACATCAAAACCCTAAAAACTATAAGAACATTATTTTGGGTGGGGTCATAATTCGTATCAAATACAACTAGGCTCTACAAAGCCCAATACTTTGAACTTTTATGTATACCTTTTTAAAATCTTACATTTTCAAAGTTGATGTTAATCGTACAACAAGCTTATGTCAATGTCATTTGGGAATGTGGGTAACCCTCCAAGCCACTTGATCCCAACCCCTACATATCCAATCAAATTTATTTCCATGGCCTAATCTAATGATGCTACCCATGGCGGTTCAAAATGTGGCAGTTTTCTTTAATGGCAGAAAATTATGGTGTTGTCTTTGGTGAAATTTCCAACCTAGTACCAAAGAAGGATGAATGAGAAAATGTCTTTTCTATATAACCTTAAAGATTGAGACGGTATTCAGTGCGAGATGCTGTCTTAGTTGAACTAAGATTTGGTTCCCATCATCAAGAGTCTCGTGCCAAAACTTTGAATTTTGAAATTCAAAGGCAATCCGATATTTTCTCGCCAACTGCTGTAATTAATTTCACTCAAGACGTAGCTTTAAGAGTTTCAGATTATTATTACAAGAAATGAATTAGATACCAAGTCAGTCCATTATTTATTTTGGGCAAATTATAACCTACCCACTTGTGGTTTGACCGAAATTTAAATTGTTTACATGTGGTTTAAAATTTGATACTTTATCCTCCTGAGGTTTGACCGAAATTTGAATTCCCTACTTGTGGTTTGAAATCTCATGATAAAAGTGTTTCATTAGATCATTTTTTATCTTATTTGATCTTGTATTTTTATATTTTTTGTACTTTTAGAAGAGATAGACATAAAAGTGGAGCAAAATTACATAATTAGTCATGTTTTTAATAGAGATATGTTATGGAACTCTAACTAACATATCGATATTTTGCCAACTAGACAATGCATGGTCAAGGTGCATGAGTACTGTGCCACCACAAAAGGTTCCAGGCGCTGTATGAGGTTCCTAAGAGTCCAATAGTATTCAATGATTTTTTGGCGAGTCTAACAGATCTTGAAGCTTTGTCAGTTGTTTTGTTACTTTGCTCTAGCATTCTTAATGACGAAGAAGAGAATGATATATTGATATATACATACATCTGATACATGTGTTTTATATTATTCTCCAGTAGCTCTAGTGAAGAAGACAATTCAGAGTTGGGATTTGTTCTTTCACAAAGTTACATAATCTCATGTTTGTGCTGAAAAGTGCTCAAGCTTCAAGCCTTCAACAGTAGTGCTAGAAACTAGAAAGTGCTTAATGCTTGTTAAGAACTTTATGAGGAGTGATTGTGTGCTTCCAAAAGTACTTCCTTGGTAGTAAGCTCACTTGTATTTGTAGGCCTTGAAGTCCAACCCATATAGCAAAGAGAATATGGGCAAAGGCCCAACTCTTGTAGTATAGTGTAATTGTGGCCCATGAGCCCAATAGCTTATAAAACCAACAAAATTTAATTAACACTTGTTTCGGCCCATTGTTTATGCCCAATAATGTCTGTATTTTTCTAGCACAATACAATTTTTTTGCTTAACCGAATATTAAAAAAAGTAGCCCTCAACAATCTATAATTTTAATTCCTTTGGTTACTTTTTTTGTCAGTTCTGAAATTTTTTTGAGAAAGCAGTTCTGAAATTGAAGCAATGGGTTACCAGACTTTGACAATGGCTTTCCTTTCACCATACCCGTACCCAATTTGAATTCCAAAATTTTCAATATAGGCTGAATTTAATAATTTATAATCCCGAGTTTGACATCCAAGGCCACAACACACATCACAAACAAATTGTTCATCAACACCATCATAGCTACAGGTTTTAACACAATTATAATGTGATTACACACAATTTTCAATTACAAATGTTAAAAGAAAAGTAGGAAAAGCAGAAAAACTGCAAGATTCAGTAGTCACATAAAAAATTCGACTTGATTCAGTCACGCCGTCTTTCTTCCATTGAGTTAATTTTATTGCCAAGCACTCCTTTAGATCACTCATTACTTGACTCATGTTTGGCATATTGGCAGTGTTTGTTAATTAGACCCTTGAACACTCAGTTTGTTTATCCTAATTTATTAACCAAGTTGTTACTTAGGTTTGTTATGCAGATCTAGGTTAAACAATAATAACTTATATCATAATAGCGAAAAAGTAAAGTAGACAAACGATATGATGACCCAGAAAAACCAATAAAACTATTCAGTTTCAAGGCAAAAAACATAGGGAGGATTTAACCTAAACAATCCACAAGACAACAATTTATTAATAGAATGAAAGTTTTTACAATAGACTTAACCCTAAATATACTGCTACCTCTTGTAGTACTTACTCACGTAACCACACGCAACTCCAAATCTACCGACTCTTCTATTATGAATTTGTTGCACACAAACACTCCATTTTGAGACTTTGAGTGTCGCACTTAAAGATTTAGATCAACAACACAAACTCTCTAGTTTGTAACTCCAAGACCACTCCTGAAGTTTTAAATTTCTAGCGCCTTTGATGACTAGTGATGGCAACAACTTTTACAACGCTAGATCTTGAGTTTCTTCAAGAATATTGCCGGTACAAGATTTTAAAGAGTTTTGGGTACAAAAACCCTATATCTACAATAGGAGGCACAAGAAGCATTCTTCTCTCTCTAAAAAACATATTTAAAATGTGCCTTAAGGTTTCCTTAAAATATTATGTGAATTAGATTTGAAACCCTAATCACTTAATAGGCTTAATGGACTATTGGGCCGAAATTAAAATCTATAGAAACTCATCTCGATCGGTCAAACCATAGTCTCAATTTATTGAACTTGGCATGTTTCAAATTCTTGAACCTGCAACTTCCTTGTTTTTGTATTTTGACTTGCAGCACCTTGAGCATTGTTTAATCATATCTATAGACTTAATAATCTATATCTAGACAAGTTTGTGCTCATGGTTTGCTAATTGTTCTAAATTTTTAGAACCTAATAAGTGGAACCTAGAATTACATATGTACGTGTTTAGCAAAAAAGAGTCATTTGCATTGAAATGGGAGATGTGGATGTGCGCGATTGAAACTTGTGTAAAGATTTTATTTTAAGTTTTTAACCCAATTTATCTTTTAAGCATTTGGAAAATACTCTTTGTCCGTAATTATTTTTTAAAATGTTAATTTGAACCGATCAATAACGTTAATTTTGTGAATAATCAAAGTTAAACATAAGGTCAAGAGTCTTGTAGCTAAAGTCGAGCATGGTTTAGAGATTGTAAGTAAACTTTCTCATTTGCAAAGGTTTAGAAATCGGATGGATACATAATTGTATGCAGTCATTAGTCATAGAACCATTGCAATTTTGTCTAGGGCTTAGTGTTTTTGATGCATTGCTTGAATGGGATGATCATGCTTCAGTTTAAAAAGTGCAAAAAGCACGAAACTCAACAACAACTTGTGGCCATCTACTGGAGGATATTAATAAGTTATTGTGTTCTCAATTTCTATTTTGTAAGTTTTAATTGTGTGGATCATAGTATAGCCTCTTTGTTGAGATCTTAATCTTCGGTTTGGTTGGAGGACCTTTCTTTTAACATTGGTGCTGCTTCGATAGTTGATGTAATATCCAGGATTTTCAAGCTTGAACCGTTCAAAGAACTGCAAAATGAAGAGATTGATCAAAAATTTTAAGGTCCAATTGGGATAAGATTAATGTCATAATTAATTTAATATTTAATAAATACTGAAAAATGGAACAACTTTGTAAAAATGAGTAGTCTTGATAATAATAAGAAAAAGAGATATAAAGAAATTATATAATTTTCAAGCATGAAAGTTCAAAATGTGTATAAAAACACCCTTGAACGTTTAGATCCCAAATTACAAATTATCAATTCAAACTTATTATCAAACAATTAATGTGCGGAATATGAACATAAGCCAAACACAGAATTGATAAACAATCTAAGTCAAATATAAACACATCCACAACATAAAATAAATGGCAAAGATAAAGGGATGGAAGATGCAAACACACGGACAACACACAATATGTTATCGAAGAGGAAACCAAAACTCTCGGTGTAAAATCTCTCCGTTGCCTTCCAAGCGGTGAAATAATCTACTAAAGAATGTAGTTGGGATACATGAATAGCAGAAGACCCTCCAAGCCTAATCTACCCAAGTACCTAAGCCTTCCAAACTTCTTGCTCCAATGAGATTACGCCGAACCTATTTCTTTTTTAGCTTCCCGGATTTCGCTACCATACCATAGCATCAACTAATGTATATTGGTTCCTTTCAAACTGTTTCCCTTGGCACCAAATGAACCTTCTCATAGACGTGAGTGTGGTGAGATAAGGATTTGGTTAAAAGCCTCTCAAGAATGTAACAATGGAGAGAAAGAGAGAAGATGAATTTGTAGAGTTTCTAAGGTAAAGATTGTGGATGAGGCAATCTTGTTTTTCTCTAGGGTTTCTCTCATAAGATTCTTTCTGGAAGCTCTCTCAATTTAGTAGGTATAAGGGTCTATATATAGTGGTGTGTGTTTGGAATACGAAGAGACAGTTTTTGCCAAACAAGACTGATTGGCGGCTTGACCTTGCAGCTTGTCCAAGTCGCGAGTTCAAGTCGTGACGTAACGGCCTAACCAGCCTGGGAATTTTATCCTGTAGTGCGACAGCTGACGTGACCCTTCAGCTCCCCATGTGTGCATCTCACGTGCCTGCAGTTGGCGGCTTGCTAGTTGCGAGTTAGCCGCGAGTCCTAACCGCAAAACCCTGCTTTCTTGCACATACTTGAGTTTTTCTTCACCTCTTTTCACATATTACCCTTACAATAATTCCACCTAAATACAGGGTTACTAAGTACTGAATTACAAGCAAATTAGCATGGAATAAAGCCAACAAGATGGTTGATAAATTTCAACCTTACAAAGTACATTTTCACAACTTTTATATTAAAAAATACAACACAAAAAAAAGTATAATTACCCTTAATCCTTCAAATATAAAAAATAATTACTTAGTTTTTTTAGTAGTAAAAAATAATTACTTTAAAAAGCAAATAATTTTGGTGCTTCACATATAATAAATATAAGTATATTAGTCACAATAAAATATTTGTGAATTTAATTATATATTAAAAAAATTATATATTTTATAATCAGAACGTTTGATTTTTTTTTTTAATATATCTAAGTTTTTGAAATTTAAGTTAAAAGCAAATTTTTTTTCGCTTTAGAGCATCAACAACCTTCCTGCCACAGTGGTCAGTGTGTGTCATGTTTCAAATATAACTATTCTAAGTTGTAGTATATTTGTTTCTCAAAAAAAAAAAAAAAAAGGTTGTAGTATATTTGTGTAATGACAACATGTCCATTAAATAATCCATTATACATTAAAATCTCCCTTATCAGAGACAGATAAATATCCAAGCATGTGTAAATGGCTCACACCTTCCCACTTAATTTGATTGACAAAAAAAATGGGAGAGTTATTTCTTATTTTATTTATATCTTACAAAAAACAAAATACAAAAAATCCGAATCAAGACGTCAAATGGCAGTGCCCATAGACTTTAGTAGTAATTTTTATTAAGGTTCAAGATCCGAAACGCCAACTTTGATTTTTAGAAACATTTTACCTTGCTAAAGGATTGAGTTCAGTACTGAGATCCATATTGATCATTTCAAATGAATCTTTCAATTCAACCCTATAGCCCTCTATCTTTTGAGATAATTCAGTTGTCAAACTTTCCTTTAGTTCTGCGACTACCTGACTCATGGTTGGCCTTCTACTCGAAGTTGGAGATACACAAGCCACTGCTACTTCAACAGCTTTCCAAACCGAGTTAACATTTAAATCTCCACCCAACCTTGGATCAACAATATTTTGAATGTCCCCTTTAGCAAGCATGAAACCCACCCATTGGCTTATGTGAATCCTTTCCAGGGATCTTTCAATCACAGGTCGATTTGTGATAACCTTCAATAGAACAACTCCAAAACTGTATACATCACTTTTTTCATTTAACCGGTTTGACTTGTAGTACCTGCAAGTCAACCCATGTTAAATTTTCATGTTTTTTGCAACATTATTCTTAGAAGTTGGGAAGTTTGTAATACCGCTCTTGATATTGTTTGTTGTGTAATGTTTTGATATTCACTGAACAAAACTAGTTGAATTATTACACACACATATATAAATTGAAGACTGTTGACTTTTGATTAATCAATCTTTTTATTTTTTTTGTCACAACTCCAGATGCCTCACAATTTACATGTCATTGTTCTAATTTATGTTTTTAGTTGATTTGAAATTCTATTTTGTATTTAAACCATCCATTAGTATCTTGCCATGCCATGTATTCTTTCAACAGTAGAATATAAATTCTATATACAAACTAAATTATAATAAGTACCAACTAATGATTACTATAATGTGGCTTTGCTGCTGACACCATGATAATTGCTTTTTATGATAAGAAACTTATCAACATAGCTAACTAGAACTCACAACTAAATAACAAAAGTACTCACTCAGGGTCCAGGTATCCAGGGGTGCCAACGACATTTGTCGACACATGTGTGCTGCTATCAATTTGGAAAATCTTTGATAGACCAAAATCCCCTAGTTTGGCATTGAACTTTTCATTCAATAAAATGTTTGTGGTCTTCACATCCCTATGGATTATGGGTGGCTTACAACCATGATGCAAATACTCCAAACCTGTTTTACAATCCATTATTAATTATACAAAAAGAATGAAAAGATTAAACACTTTTAAAATATTTATATTAATCAGCTTATTGCAAACCTTCAGCTGCATCAATTGCTATTTGAAGTCTTGCTTGCCAACTCAAGATATTTGTTTTTTGACCTGCATCCGTAAATAATACGCCTTAACTTAGCTGTGTAGTTCAAATAAATTAACCTTGATCATGTTGTTTAAGAAAAGTTTTTGAGGGGAAATTATTTTTATGTTGCTTCAAAATAAAATTTGGCTTAAATTATTAATTTGACCCTTTCGCCATTAGCCAAATCCAATTGTTCCGTAAACTATTAGTTGAGTCAATTTAGCCTTCCAGTTTTCAAAATCAAATCAATACGATCGTTGGGTTTCCTCTCCATGATATTATTATAAGCTAGTTTTAACTATGACCAAACCTGACAATTGTGTTTCTAAATCTCTGCTGGCCATGTACTCGTAAACGAGTCCCATGTTGGTTCCTTCGTAGCAATACCCGACAAGGGTAGTCAAGTTTTTATGATGAACTCTCATAAGAAGTTTTACCTACAATTCAAATCATCATAACTAATTTAGTATAATAATCGATGTATGGGAGATCAAGAATTCAATGTTATAGTGGCTTGCCTCTGCTTGAAATTGTTGATAACCTTGGACTGATGATGGAGAGAACACCTTTACTGCTACATGAATTCCATCTATGCAGCCATAGTAAACTGTTCCAAATCCACCCTTGCCAAGAATCCTCTCAAAGTTGTTGGTGATTCTTTGGAGATCAGAATATGTCACTTGTCGTTGCATTGACTCCAGTGGCCGATTCTGGACGTTTGGTTCAGTATCAACTAACGCAACTGCTAAGATCATCAAAAGTAAATTAGGCACATATCTTAGGAGAATTGAAGTTTTCTTTGTTTCCAAGAATGTGTATCTTATATTAATTTAATGTCATAACCTGTAGTTTTATCTTGTTGTTGTTTCCTCCTTGTTATCCCACACAAGATAGCCGCTATAGTCAATGAGAGGATAAGCAAACCAACAACTGATGCCAGTATTAAAACGACAATATTTTTCTTCTTTTCCCTTTCACATGGATCCGATGCACAAAGGTTTGAATTTTCTCCCACACTATCCAAAACAAGGTTAATAGCAACAATTGGATGCAAGCAAGGAATATCATCATAAACATTATTATTTTAGTGTATGATGACACTAACTGATGCTTTAGGTTTTTGTAGAGAAACTATGTACAGACTTTATTTATTTTTGAAAATCAGAGTGAAATGAAATTATGATATTACAGAGTCATCGCTTTTGGCAAAAACCATACCTTAACAATAGTGAACCACTCTTTGATCTTTTTATGAGTTCAGCTGGAATAGAACCATTGAGCTGATTTCCTTCTAAGTTTCTGCAAGGGTAAAGTGAATATGATTTTCCTCTTTTTTAACATCGAATAGTATCCAGAGGCAGGGCCACATACTGTAGTGGGTGAAAATACACCCATTGAAATTTGGAAAAAAAAAATGTAAGAGTTTCGGTAATTTTTTATAATTACACTTCAGTGGGGGAAAAAAAAAAAGGTTGTGGTCAATTATGAGAACCCTTCTGAAAAATTAAATGGTACTGTAAAAAAGAGTACCTTTCTAGATATATAATCCTAATTCCTAAATCAATTATTCTTTTAAAAAAGTGATCTCAAAAGATAAAACCTATTACTCAACTTTTCTCCTTCCCCATCCAACACTACAATTTGTCAATTTGGCCAAACAAAAATGCGAGAGGGAGAGAAGGAAAAGAGAGGAAAGAAAAGAAGAAGGAATGAAAAAAAAAATGATAGAGAAGAAAAGGAAATTGGTGTAAGACAAGACAGAATATGTATACACTTTAATTTTTGTTGTGTATTAAATATGTCATACTTTCTGTATCTTTATAAATTTTCTAGAATATGACTGTATTCCTTTATTTTAGAGGGGTTTTTGAAGCATTTTCTTTAAAATTGAATCTTTATACTACCTAATACTTGTTTAAGAATAAAAGTATTTAGAGCAAAATTATGTTAAAGTTCATTCATATTGCAATTCTTAAATTATAGAACAAATGAGTTTTGTAACTTAACTGACACTTCCTTATGCATGAAATGTTTGAATGTTCAAGGGCGTAGGAGTTCAAGATGTAGGGTTATGTTATTAATATACGTATTTCTAATCTATATATTATTCAAATCTAAAGCGTGACATTTATTACGGCTGAGCTCCTGTTGCGCCACCTCATCACTACGTCATTCGCCACATAATTATTATTTATTATTTATTCCTTTTTTTACCAATATATATATATATATATAAATTATTGACTTTACATATTCATCTTTGTCGATTTTAACATCTATATATATATATTTTTTTTATCCCTAAATAGGAAAATCAGTTAAACTTATTATTTAGTTATTTAAAAAAAAAAAACACTTTGACCTATTTTTGTTATTATTATCATGTTTTAACTTTTTTTATAATGTAAATTGTTAATACTTACAAATCTTGTAACATTACGAGATTTGATATGTCAGCAGATATCTCTCCAATCAATCCACTAGAAGACAAGTTCCTGTTCACGTTTAAAATTTACAATTATTAAGGTAAAATTTTAGTAAGAGATAGTTTTAAATAAGTTGGAAAGTCCTGTGGGAAAGCATAAACTTACAAGGAAATAATTCTAGGGAATTATAACCATCATAGCTGCAATTTAGACCTTCCCACAAGTATAATTGAGGGACACACGGATCTCCTTGCCAATTTTTCTTTACTCCATACGTTGACTTGATCTTTGTGATAGCATCAACTAATAATATTTACATATGTATCCAAGTAAGTCAAAAGATACGAGCTAACTACAATAAAAGATTACAAGTTCGAAGCATACGGTGTAAAGGAGCATACCATCTTGTTGGTCCGTTTCTGATTGCGAGAGATTTTTCACGGAATATATCTCAACTGCATTAAGGATGGGTGGAAGCGTTGAATTCTCTGTTTTGAAGATTGAAGCTTCATAATTTTCGGCCATAGTCAAGGGCGATTTTCTATACCAAGTTTCTGTGTACAAGTACACTGGAACGTAAGGTCCAAAAAAGGGCTCCCCGTTTATTGTAACGTTGAATGATCTAGACTGATTGGCTTTTAGCTTTACAACTTCAGCAAAGTGCATGTAGATATAATATTCGGAAGTTGCGGTTTCTGAGTCCCAGTTGAAGTTCAATGGAGAGCTGTCGGTTTCTGGTGTGGCAGCAGTACTCATGACAACAGATGGGGGTTGGTAATCGCTGCGACTTTGGGAGTCAATAGGAAGCGAGGTATTTATTCCCTTATAAGTGTCATCAGGCTCCCAAATGCGATCATAAATATCGTCTCCATACCTATGTAAACATGTGTGGTTCTATATAAGCCAAGAGCAAATTGAGTCTATGTTCTGTTTAAAACTTTAAAGAGATATGCACTATATAAATGGGATGAGATCTAGTGAAGAAACAATGGCCGTCATCTATATATATATATATATATATTAGTCGAGCCTATGGTCCTTATAAAGTTGACTCACCATTAATAGGACCGGCACTAGGCTTAAAGCCCTCTTTTAAAATCAGACCCTAAAATTTTATGAGATATATAACAAAAAATAAAGCACAAGTACATTTTGCATTATTCAGCACCAAAAAAAAAAAAAAACTACATTTTGCATTCTTTTTCTCACTTCTACGAAAAACCCAAAATCTTAATTAATAGAAACTCAACTCAATTGAAACCGTAAAAAAAAAAAAAAAATTGTTGTATATATGTGGAATTATCATTCACAATTAATTTTCCCTAACAACTTAGTTTTTTTATTTTTGTAAATCAATCTCCAATATTGTCGGTTATCAATATTCACCACCTAATTTTTCTCAAAGCCACACACATCAATCAATCACTCCCTCTTTCTCACTCTCGCTCAACACAAAATCAAAATTGAAAATTAGATTTTCAACTTTATTTAAACATGCATTATCTTATCTAGATAATTAAGCCTCTTTTTTGAAAAATAATAAATTTTAGTAATTTATTTTGGTTTAATTTTATGCTTGAACCATGAATATTTTATATATTCTCTATATAAAATTAATATTTGTTTCCTTGTATGAGCAACTTGAGACTATTGTGTGATTTTATTATTATGTGAAATTGTCTCTATGTATTAATTTCTTTATATTAAAAGGATTTATAAAATTAGTTACTACCTTTTTGACTTCTAAAAATACCTTTAATTTAATTAACTTATCATTATTCCTAAAATATAAGAAATGAGATTAGAACTGTAAAAGGTCAAAAATTATAAAGGTTCCTATCACAAAAGCATTAAAAAAAAAAAAAAAAAAAAAAAAAAAAACCTACCTGATTCTCCTTATTCCAATAAAACAAAGGTTTCCTATTAAAAAGGCTTCTCATTCCTTCCCACTTCCCAATGCCCACTATCCCACTTTCTTAAAAGTAAATAAATAAATAAAATCTCACTCCCACATTGTATTAAAAAAATCCTAAAAAAAAAAAACNTTCTTTTTTTTTTCCAATTTTACTATAATTTTTTTACATTCACTTATTTTTTAAATATTTACACTTTGTCAATCTTTTTTCTTCCCTTACCTTTCATCTCTCCATTACCCTCTACTTTAATATTACTACTCATCTTTCCCTTCATCTTCCTTTATTTGTTTCTTCTTATCTCTTCCCTCTTACTATAAATTTATTACTCTTTTCCACTCTTTGCATAGTTTTCTCTCACAAAAAGGTTTCTCTCTCTCTCTCTCTCTCTCTCTCTCTCTCTCTCTCTTCTCTCTCTCTCTCTCTCAATTTTTGGTAGATTTTTATTTTTATTGCATCTCTGCTTTAGGTTGATAAATTTTGTGTTTTTAAGAACTTTAATTTAGGTTGATACGATTTAGTTTTGTGTTTTAAGTTATTATTATTATTATTATTATTATTATTATTATTTTGCTTTTTGATTGTTAAATTTTATCTAATTATATAATAAAAAATTAAAGATAGTAGATAAAAAATAAAATAGTATTCCATTATATAGCATAATTTGGATAATTTACTGTCTATTGTTATATCTTTTAATTTTTCTCATTTTTTCATCTCTTCTATTTTACTCAATATTGAAATTCAACCACATCCTCCTTATCATTAAATTATTTATATTTTCTCTCTCTTTTTGTTTAAAAAAAATAAAATACATAATATTTTACTTAAATTCAAATAAAAGAAAATTGTGTTCATCAAATTGTACTCATTTTTTTAACATTTACACATTTTCCAACCTTTCTCCTTTATTTACCTTTTCATCTCCCCAAACATTCTACCTTGATATCACTATTCCTCTTTCCTTTTATCTTCCTTTATTTGTTTCTTTTATTATCATCCTCTTAGTATAAATTTGTCATTCACTCTTCCATTCTTAAATAATTTTCTCTCACAAAAAAGTGGTTATTTCCCACTCTTTCTCCCTCAATTTTTTAGTGGATTTTATTTTTAATTTTCTTGCATCTCTATTTTAGCTTGATAAAGTTTTGTATTCTTTAGAACTCTATTTTGGTTGATGGGATTTAGTTTTGTGTTTTAAGTTTTTTTTTTTTTTTTTTTTTTTTTTTTTTTTTTTAATAATGACTTTGGTTATTAAATATTATCATATTGCATTATAAATAATTAAAGAAAGTTTTAAAAAAATCCTAAAAAAAAAAAACCACCCACGTCACATTAAAAATAATAATAATAAATTAAAAAAACAAACCAACGAACCCACACAAATACCAATTACAACTTCCTCGAAAAAAAAACTTCTCTTTTCATTTGTTCCTCTTTTCTCCTTTCAAACGTTGTGAAATGTATAAGAAAAAAATTCTAATAACATTAGATCCCACAAAACTCTAAATCCACAATATTTTTTTTAGTTTCTCCTCCAGTCTTTCATCCTATTTCTAATTGACACTATCTTCTTCCATACTTAACGTGTCATATATTGCAATCTATTTAATAGTCATGTGTTTTCCTGTCAAACTTGGTTAGTCTTTGAACAAAATTTAACTATTACTTTTTCAGCTGAATTATATTGTGTATCGTATTTTCCCAATTACATATATTGTGAATTAGTAACTTTATAACATTCTGTGATGCGTAAACTATATAAAAGATATTGTAGAAAATTTGGCTACGAATAGAAAATTATGACATTAAATCAAAAAATAAAGCCCCGCTGCACATGTGTGTGCGCGTGCAATGAGACTAATAATAATTAATGCTTTATATATTGTCGAGAATGTCTCTTATTTTCGAAAATGTTTTAGTTATAAGCGTCTACTAAAAAAGACCCATTAAAATGACTCACCTGTACTCTGTATCAGTTAGTGAACCATCATCCGTGCGCACATAGAGTGCCAGTGATCCAGATGCTGTCACATACGCGTTATTATTCAATGGCCGTAACTCTATTGCTGATATAAACGGTGTGCCGAGGTTTGTGTTTACAAGACAGACATGTATATAATTTAGAGTTGGGACATGTATGAGCTCCTTGCTGACAGTAGATGACGCATTCTCTATTTTGACCGTATCCCACATATTTGGTCCCAGATGCAGATCGAATTCTGGTAAGTTATTATCTTGTCCATCATAATTCCCATGCAAGAAGGTTGCTCGGATTAAATATTTGACTCCTTGCGTAATATTTATTCTGTAACAGTTTCGGATTCCGTCAGGAAAGCTTCGTAGAGTCCATTCTTGTTGATAAGAAATAGCATTAAGCTCAGTTGATATGCTCTTGCTTATACCAGTGTCTATGAATGTTGCGTCAGAAATGTAATTTATGCCTATAAAGGGCTCCGTATAGCTTGAATTTGCTGGTGTCCCACAATCTATGCTTATGAAGTCTGAGACAGAACAATAATTTAGCTATATATATGGTATGGTAATTAGCTAACCAAAACCAATACAAATATTCCAAAGTTTAGATTGTTCTACCTGATTGATCCTGGGCATGAACCAGAAGAGTCAGAGCCATACCACCCAGCAATGCAGAGATGAAATGGTTGCAAGTCCCCATGATCGCCATCTAAATTTCTTATTGCTTATTAGAACAAAGCTGCCAACACATGCTTTCCGACATCTGTTACTTATACTGCTCATATGGGTATAGAATAGTTTTACCAACATTGTCCTAGTCAACTGTCCTTGTTACCAGAAGAATTCTATCACTTTTGTTTTATACTAACCATAACAGCTTCGGTTAGAATTTATGATAAAAATTATTAAAATTGTTGCATGCTTAGTACGTTCAAACTACATAGTAAATTAATTTTTGTACTCCAAGTAAATGGGACAAACGACATGTATGGGTTAGCGTCCGTAATACACCGTAAATTAATTTTGAAAATAGAAATCCTTACGTACCAATTGGTTTGTGAAAACGAATTGGTTTATTTTCGTGACTGATAGATATTGGAATGAAATGGTAGACCAGACTTTTCCATGTGCCGTAGCGCAAAAGGTAATAAATTCATTCAAAGAAAATTTCCAAGCAACAACACAAAAGTGGATAATTTCTATCAATACAATGTCCTAGCAAGTGTTTCGAATGAATTGACATGATATTATTTTATTTTAATATTGGACTAATTTTGTGTTAATATTATTTTAATGTATTGTATATATTATGTTACTAATAAAGTGGATAATTTCTATCAATACAATGTCCTAGCAAGTGTTTCGAATGAATTGACATGATATTATTTTATTTTAATATTGGACTAATTTTGTGTTAATATTATTTTAATGTATTGTATATATTATGTTACTAATAAAGTGGATAACCTCTATCAATACAAGGGAATAGCAAGTGATTCGAATGAGTTTTAGGAAAAAAAAATATAATGTTGTTTTATTTATTAGTTTTTTTGTGAGAAGGAATAAGAGACATAATGTTGTCTAGTTTAATTTGTTTTGTATATATAGGTATATACAATATAAGTTGTAATATAATATAATATATATATATATATATCTATATAATAACTAATAGCCGAAACGTTTGACTTTTTGTTGATCATTTCTCATTACGCCACGTGACTACATAAATTAATGCCACGTGTACATTTAAAACAATTGTGTCTTTTCATTTGATGGAAGCTTTAGTGATGTTTTCACTTTTTAGAACCATTGTATTCATTCATCTATAGTAAATTAGAGACACAATGTTCTGTCTCTTTGGACAGTAGTTACAAAATAGTTTGACTCTTTTCGCCTTACATACACGCATACAAACCCCTTAAAAGCCCAACTGCCCATACTAAACTATAGACACAACGTTTGATAGTAGTTATATATTAAACATCACTTCTTTCTTTTATCTTTATCTTTATACACTCTTCTTTTCCTCTCCCTCCCTCTCTCCGAAATTTATTTCTTGTGGACAACTTTGAAACAAATTTCTCCATGAAATTTTTCTACTATTAGCAAGGACTTCTCTTTTCAATAACACCGGAAAGCAAAGTGTCAAAGAAAATTTAAAGGTCAGGTACCTTTTCTAAAATGTATGGTAAAGAAATAAATTGAACAGTAAAAAAAAATTGGGTTTTAAATACAGATGAAGTATTAGGGTGACAATAGGATATATCAAGTAACGTATTACAATATTTGTAATAGAAACTCAAAAGAATTGAAATGCCCCTGAAATGCCTACTATGTTAAAACTTAGATCATTGCAAAAAAGTACAGTAATATACAATAAGGATGACAAAAGATCTGATGTTGAGAAAAGAAAATATGAAAATAAAAAAATAACAAATAAAAAAAAGGAAGATTTTTGTTTTTTGTTTTGTTTTGTTTTTTGTTTTTTTTTTTTTTTTTTTTCTCAGTAGTATTTTACAGGCTCACAACACCTTATCACTATTGTTGAAGAAAGGAGAACGATGACGACGTAATATGTAAAAACAATCTTGCATTCTAATTGTTATGATTGAAACTAATTTGTTTGTGAGGAAGAGAATGAAGAGACTGAGACGTACAGAGGGAGAGGAAGAGATTTGTGAGGATGAGAATGAAGAATAGAACATCTGAAAATGTGGCCATTGGGAAAGAAATCAAGGAAGATTTTTGTTTTTTTTTTTTTTTTTTTTTTTTTCTCTCTTAGTAGTATTTTACAGGCTCACAACACCTTATCACTATTGTTGAAGAAAGGAGAACGATGACAACGTAATATGCAAAAACAATCTTGCATTCTTATTGTTTCTGTGATTGAAACTAATTTGTTTGTGAGGAAGAGAATGAAGAGACTAAGACAGAGGGAGAGGAAGAGATTTGTGAGGATGAGAATGAAGAATAGAACATCTGAACATGTGGCCATTGGGAAAGAAATCAAGGAATCCTTTCCTCTCCTTTTCCCCCTTTTTTCTTCTGAGTTGGGCTCATAGTGCATTGGCTACCCTTGCAGGCTGTCCAGGCCATCTATAGGTTGGAGGGGGCGGCCAACGACCAGGGAAAGGCCTTCGACCAGGAGCGTGATTGGCACTTTCAGGCTACTCGGGCTCTGAAGAACTCCGAGGCTGACCTCGCCAAAGCCCGAGAGGACTTGAAGGCGATGACCAGGGCTCGGGACAGTGCAGTGTCTAGTCTTGAGGGTGCCCAGAACCAGGCCAAAGAGCAGACAAGGTGCCTGGGCGAGGCGGAGGAGCAGCTGCAGATCGCGAGGGATCTGATCGCAGATCTGCAGGCTAAGGTGATTACAGCCGAGGGGGCCCAAAGGGAGGCAGAGTGGGCCAGAGAGGAGGCTCGGCGGGCTAAGGTCAAGGCAGACTTTGGCAGGGAGATGGCCCTGACTACCAAGGAGGAGGCTGAGACCGTAGCCTACGCTGATGGGGTGGCTGCGGTAGAGGCCCTCTATAAAGCTCAAGTTCCGGGGGTATGTAGGCGATATTGCTCCCAGGTCTGGGTTGAGGCCCTCAAACAAGCTGTGGTGGAGGCCACGTCCGACTTGTGGAAGGCAGAGAGCGTATATTACCCCCCTGCTATCCGCAAGGCCGCCCCTGATGGCGCTAAGGCCGGGGAGATTGTTGAGGAGGTGGGGGCTGCTGAACAAAGGGAAAATCCGAGCAAGGAGGTGCCCTAAGAGGTAGTGGAGGTCCCATCTGATGCTCAGATCCCCACCACCGAGGAAGCAGCCCTTCTCGCCGTACCCCTGCAGGCCGTCCCCTCAGGTCAGGGCTCAGAGGAGTCAGAGGTTGCCCCTGCCCAGCCTGAGCAAAAGGAGTAGATTCCCTGGCGTCTCGATCCATCTTGCTTTCATGTCATTTTATTTTATTTTGTTGTGCTTCTCTTTTTTTTGCAATGTGGCTCTTGTCGCGCAGCTTCTATGGACTCATTATTATAATGGGAGTTTAATTTTTCTTCTTATCTATTTTGGGTTGTTTGTTTGTTTGCGTGCTATCTGCTTCCTTTCTTTTCTTTTTATTTGCATGAATTGTATCTCGGTCAATTATGCCAGTAACCGTGATAATGAGGAGAGAATTTATCCGTGGGCAGTCCCCTAATGTCCCAAGGGTCAGGTAGGATCTTGCCCCTTTCTTAACTTAGGATATTTTGAAGTAGTTAGTTTTCCCATAGGCTTGAGTCTGAGGACCATGCAATGCCTTGGTTCTGTCTAACGCTTCCATTTTTCTGTAAGTATCTAGTTTCCCCATAGGTTTGAGTCCGAGGACCATGCAATACCTTGGTTCTGTCTAGTACCCAGATATAGTTAAGTGATTAGTTTCCCCATAGGCTTGAGTCTGAGGACCATGCAATGCCTTGGTTCTGTCTAACACTTCCATTCTTCTGTAAGTATCTAGTTTCCCCATAGGTTTGAGTCTGAGGACCATGCAATACCTTGGTTCTGTCTAGTACCCAGGTATAGTTGAGTGATTAGTTTCCCCATAGGCTTGAGTCCGAGGACCATGCAATGCCTTGGTTCTGCCTAACACTTCCATTCTTCTGTAAGAAGGGGTTTATCCTCGGACCGCTTTACTGGAGACGGTTCCTCCTTGGGTCGGACTATTAACTCCACGGTGCTTTGGGCAGGGGTGGTTCGGACTATGATTTTACGCGTGGCGTTGACCTCGCCTTCAATTTAAGTCCCCATCTTTTTCATTTACGAGGTGTCCCTTGGCCATTCGTGCTCTGCGCTTGACGTTTCGGTGCGCGAGACGCGCCTTCATTAATATCCTCGTGAATTGATACAAATCCAGCGGTCTACGGTCCCCTTGGGATTTGGTAGCTTCGTGATTAGCACTGCTGATAATTCTCTTTTCGAATTCTGTGCGGATTAATTCCCACTAGTCTTCATCCTCTATATAAGGCTTTCCGAGGGAAAGGTTTCTCCACACTCCATGAACTTCCCAACGCAAATAGAAACACGTCCCTTCAGCTCCCAGAGCTCCTTCAATAACCTTGCCAAGATTGTGACCAGGGTTGGGAGATATGGGGTGGCCCTGGGTTGGTGTGAGGACACACAAACCGAAGGTCCCACTGCCCTGGCCAAGAGCCGCCGTGACAGCAGCCCCCACCAGACTTCCGGCGCGGTAGAGCCTTGGCATAACCCTGATAGTGCCATGCGCGGTGGCCAGGAGGGAAGTCCCTGAAGTACCTAACGCTCCTCCCCGGGGCGCACCCCTGCTGGAGGAGACGCGGGAACTCATGTCATGGCTGGTGCCCGAGTGTTGCCGTCTCCAACGGCCAACGCTCGTCAGGATTGGAGAGGATCAAGGGAACGTCATGGGGGAGGGCTTCCCGGAGCACCTGCGTCGGCTCCTTTCTTTGTTCCAGCTTCGCCACACCGGATAAGGAGTTGTTGGTGGCCTTGAAGCAGGCTAGCCTCAGCCCCCTTTCCTCTAGCTAGTTTTAGAACAGGTCCACCTGGACCTCTGTTTGTAAAATTAGCTTGTATCTTCCGTTTAATAAAATAATATCAAGTTTCTTTTCTTTTCTGTTGAATCTTCTACTTTTCTGCAATGTTTTTTTTTTTTTTTTGATGCGTCGCTACCAACCTTCTGTAAAACAACTATTTAAGAACGATCGCCCGTTGCGCCTGCCAGTGCACTAATCCTCTCCACAGACGGCGCCAATTGTAGGGACTCATTTTGTAAAGGTTCCCCAACAATACATTTTTAGAGAGTGGATCGAAGGTTTAAGCCCTAACAGACTCGCAACGGAATACAAGCCCCTTTCTTTTATTGAAGGATAATAAGCCCAATTTACAACTGAGGGTAGCTCCTCGGCCCTCGTTCGAGGAGGTCCTCCCTCCTCAAACTAACATCGCCCAGGAGCCATTCTTTCTCCTTCCCTTCCCCCCCAAAAATCCCCTTAAACTTTTTGCTCGCCTTTCTTATATAGTTCTCTTCCTCCTATCCCCTTCTTCCTTCTGTTGATCATCCATTGGCCTTCGCTCTGACCGTCCGTCCCATCAGAGGTCTTATCCGTACTCCAGTGGCTCACCCTGATTGATGTTGCTCTGTCAAGGGGTTACATCCCCATTAATGCGGCCAGAGGGGGTTAGGTGAGCGCATTCAATGCAGAGGTGACAGCTCGCCTAAGGCTTGCTCCTTTGTCGTGCTCCCGTCGCTGACGCGTGGCACTGGGCCCTCTCCTTCTCAGATATTCAAGGAGTCCTTTGGTGGGGTGGCGCTCGTATTCCTCCGAGGTCTCAGATGCCCGAGGACGGGCCCTCCTCGGATATGATCCTCGGGAGTCGGTCCTCGCGCTTTCATCCTCGGACCCCTCACGTATCCTCGGCGTGGGCCCTTTGGGCCTGGCTTGGAGTGGGCCGAGGCTACCCAATTTTTTGGCCCCACAAAAAGCATTTGAAAAGTGGTGATTCAATTTTTAGAAATGATTTTCTTTGGATAAACCATTAGTAGCAATGGTTATTTTTGCCTTAATTACTTTTTTTTTTTTTAATACAAGATAGAAATTCTATTCTAGTATAATCTAAGAGTATATGTGTATGAAGCTCCTTCTTGACTTGAACCTCGGCTCTTGTCCCGCTCATTTCACTAGCACTTATACTTGTGGAGTGATCATCGCATCAAGGGTGCACGGTAGTTAATTACATTTTTTTTGACAAGCAAGGATGTTCATACATTTTCGAGATCTAACTATCAAGTGTATACAGTTCTTTCATCTTTCACACACCAAATTATTACAAGGATGAAAAGTCTTTCCTATACTCTTAGTGGTTTGAATTTGATTATGATGGGATGGTAATTTGCTTAAAACATTTTGCACTTGTAATGTTTTTGCATGTTAGGGACAATAGTTAGGTGAAAAGGAGTTCAAGATGAATATGCTTCCTTTCTTGACTTTTCTTTTGCCATGGTTTTCAATATTTTCAATTAGTTAGGTGAGTTACTTTAAGAAAGTTTATATATAGCTTTCTACAGTAAGCATGGAAGTGCAAGGAAAAGAAAGTGAAGCAAGTGCATGTATAAGGAAATACGACGGAAAGAGTGAAATAGTAAAAAGTGTGTGTGCAGCAAAGCATGTGTAATTTTTTTATGTATTAATCAAATTGTTCTTTTATTGATAACTCCTTTGTGTATTCTACTTTAATGTTGTGAGATTAGTTATAAAGTATTTGATAAGATACTTTCATCCTAAGTATTATTTATTATTCTGACAAAATTTTTACACCAAAAAATCTTTGTTTATATATATATATATATAACACCATAGATTTTCAAACTTCCACAAAATTTTACAAAATCTCCAATGGACTAGGCTTCAATTTTTTGTTTTCCTTTGTTATGGGCAGATCAGGCATGTCTACCACTACATTCTCCACAAACACCATTGGACTCGATTAATTCTTCTTTTGCAACACCTTTTGTGCCCGGCTTTATCTCGCCTAGAGGGTTGTCGTTCAGTCAAACTGGTTAAATGGGTCTAGTGTAAGTACTGGTGAGTATGGGCAAGGATCAGGTGGGTTATTCTAATGGAGTGGGCTTTCTCTTTTTGGGCTGACCATGGCAAAATTATAGAGCCAGATATTTGGGTCCAGTCTTTTTATAGGGACCACATGCAGCCTCAGGTTCAATAAAATGGACCTGGATTAGAGTGTGGAAATTGTTTAAGGAGCTTGATAAATGTCTCACTAAAAATCTAAATTACATCATTTAATTTGGATAATTTTAATTTTGATCCTTATTGTATCAAAATTTGGATTTAGTCTCTAACATTTGATGGAGTTTTGAATTATTTTCTTCTGTCCACGCTTGTTAATAACATGGTTATTAAATGGCAACTTAATATGCAAAACTACGTACTTTTACGAACATTCAGAATCTTTTTTTTTTTTTT
>NW_027069676.1:997994-1080351 GCF_002906115.3 Quercus suber | reverse complement strand
CCCCCCCCCCCCTCTCTCTCATATTTTTCTTTTTCTAGACAGTAACTTTCTATAGCCTTTTTTTGGTTGCTTAGAAAATGAGGCAAGGGATATGAATTTCAAGTTTTGTGCCTAAACCTTTGCCTTCTTGCGTTTTCTTAATAATTGAATAGAGTACTTAAATTTTGGAATTGAATTTGGAGAATTTTTTTTATATGACATATGCTTTTCTGTCTTTTTATATGTATCAATAATTTTTATATTTGCTTACATATGCTTTTCTGTCTTTTTACATGTTCTTTTTAAATAATATTAACTTGTAATTCTATGCATATACATATAATACATTTACAAATAAGTACAACTAAATGTGTATTAAGAATTTACTAAGTTTATAGAATGTTAAGGACATATTTTATGTAATTGGCTAATCATTTGACAAAACGTACTTTACTTGTAATTTGGTAAATCTAGAATGGGTTTAGTACTTCAAGAAATATGTTGTTCAAGTCTTGTATTAAAACCATGAAGATTGGACCAAGAAATAAGTAAAGAAAAGCTGTTCATTAAAGTTGAACATACAACTTGACAAATGCTCGATAGATAGCTATCTATCGAGGTTTAATGAGGCTCGACAAATATTATGTATCAAGGTATCTATCGAGAATTACGAAAATCAATTTTTCAGATCTGATTTTCGCCGTCACATAAGAGAATACAAAGGAGAGCACATGAAAATGTGACCGGTGCCTTATTCTCTCTGAAAGAAGCTACTGCGTCTTTGTGCCTTAGGGTTTTGTAACCAAGTGTTTCTTGATCTTCATTGTTGATGAAGTGAAGAACTTTGCAACCAACATCTTCTTCAAGTTGGTGACTTAGTCACGTACTGAGAGCCGTGCATCTTTGTTAGGAACCTGGTGGTTCCTAATGGGGATTGATGGGAATTATAGGGGAATGGATGGGGATTGTAGGGAAATTGACTTAATTCGAGGTAGTCACCCTCCATAGAGAAATAGAGAGATTAAGAGAGAGAGAGAGAGAGAGAGAGAGAGAGAGAGAGATATGCACTAATGCACTAACAAATTGGTTTATTCTTCATTGATATTCATATTGGATTACAATCATGTATTTATAGGAGACTAGCTCTAATCTCATTGGCCCACATGGCCTCATCCTATTGGTTCTATTATTCCCCATGTGCATTAATAATTCCAACATGTGCTAAATGTGATTAACATGCCTCATCCTATTGGTTCTATTATTCCCCATGTGCATTAATAATTTCAACATGTGCTAAATGTGATTAACATGTTTAGAATTGTAACTAACTAACTAAATCTCAATACACAATTATTATCTCATATGCTTATAGCATTCCTAACATTTCCTCCCTTGAAAACACCTTGCCCACAAGGTGTTGTTGTGAAATAGCATCTTCATCAAAGGAGATCTTCCAATGGACCAATACCGTAGTGACATTTTGATCACCATATTCATACATTTCTCTTTGACAAGCAATCCCGTGCATATGAAGGTTTCTTCTTCGTAGATCTTCAAAATTTGCTCGAATTCTTGAGCCTTCAATGGTTCTTCAATCTTCAAGGTCTCATTAGTTCTCTCAACCTTGAAATGTTCTTGTATCCTCAAGACCTCATTCGATTCTAGAACCATTAAAATTGTTGGCGCTTGTATCTTGGATTCTTGGATCAGACCGNTTTCTTTGTCTAGGATATTAAAAAATAAAAATAAAAAAAAAACCCCTATTTCACTAACTGCAAAGAACTTTTAACCAAAAAAAAAAAAAAAAAGGAATTATACCTGTTCTGTTAATAGAAGTGAACAAAGATCATCTCAACTTGAATCTTTCGGATTAATCAGATACTTTTTTTCAGATACCCTTTCTGATGCAATGTAGCAAGCACGTAACCACTTTGGATGGACTAAAATAATTTCTTCCCTCTCGGCCCCCTGAAACTCCTCCGCGGTGGCAAACCAAGTGACCACATGTGTGATGGGGTTTATCAAATTATCCATAGAAACTTTGGCCCCTAACTCCTCTGCCATCAACCACAGACGTGAATTTTCGGGCCTAAAATCAGAAGGGAAAATATGTTTGAAGGATAATGTACACCCTTGGAGAACACTAAGGCGATCAAGTATGTCTCTAACATCTCTATCCTGTAGTCCACCTTCAAATTTTGGGTTGAAAAACAGTCTGTGTATTAGTTTAAGTTGTTGAAGAACGGTGGTGAGCTTACCAGTGGTCTCACCTTCATCAGTGCCCAATGCAGAGAGAGATACAACACTCCAGTCATGATCTGAATCAAAGTAATGATACTTCTTAATATGAATCAAGTTTAATTCATGCTCACTCCACATGCTTATGGTATCATCAATAATAAGAACCATGCGTTCCTCCCTTAGCACATGATAAAGATTCTTTTCGCTTGTTTCAAGTAAATCTTCACGTGTAATGATTGACTTGAAGTAAACGCTTTCAGGGTCAAGAAGCTCAGCAATTTGCAACGCATAACTTCGTGTACTCATTGTACACATGTAAATATCAAACATAGCACTTGCTTCTTTCAGAAAAGTGTGAACGGAAGGTCTCAACTTGACCATTATCATTTCCCAAGGTTGACTCAGACGGAATAGGCTATGCTTTAAGTTATTTTGCAAGAGTTCTTGAGGGGTTCTCAGATATCTTTCTTTTTTTGTTGAATGAATCAGAGTTTGATCTAGATCAAGAACCAAGACCATCTTCTTATCTTGTAACAATTTCGCAGACTCTACCTTCCGAATCCGTTCCATTTCATCTTTGGTAACCCACAACAACCGCATACCCTCATGAACGTACTTGAATGCCAGCCTCTTACAGCTGACACACTTCCCTCTAAAAACACGTAGATGTGCACAATTCTCCCCTGTATTTTCTTCTGGTGTATCATCATAGTCGTCATCGACTTCCATGTTGATGGATGAATCTTGTGGAAAATCTTTCTCGGAAATTATCTTCATGGTGAATCTTGGAAGTTTCTTTAGCAAAAGATCGTGACAAGACGACCTCTCTCTCTCTCTCTCTCTCTCTCTCTCTCTCGTGTATAACGAATAATAACTGAAAAATGGGTTCACTTTTGTTTGGGAACGCTCTCTCAGAAAAACAAGCTAAAGGAAGCACACACAGATCAACATATATAGATGCAGTTTGAATTATACTGCATAAGCTGCAATCATTTAGTTAGTCCGTGTACTTGTGCTACTTGTCGTATTTCCTATGTAATATTGGTTAGCAAAGTTTGTTGTGACACGTGCAGTGCACATGGGTGATTAGTCTAGCTGTAGTCATCTTATAGGTTAGCCATCTAATTAATTCTGTTATTAGTTAGTTATTCTTTCCGTTGGTTAGATTTACAGTGTATGGGGTACACAATTGGGGACATTTCACATCTTATATTTTTCAAATCCACTTCTATATGTTAAAATGTGGACATTTGTACACCAATTATGAATATGTATGTGAAATAGTCAATATGTATTAGAGTGGAAAAAAAAAAAATTCCCCAATAGTAAATAACATTTTTAATTAAACTGTTGAGCTTGCTCAACTTTGTTGTGTATAGGCTACAATTTAAACCAATACTACATAAATTGTATTATCTTTCTCACGTAGAACTAGTTTCAAAGGAATTATATGTTTGGATTTAATTAGGAAATCTAAGGTATAAAACTTAAGAATCTATACATAAGTTTTATTCATTAGTTCTATCACGTATAAAAATCTCATACAGGCTACAAGATTTATATTTCAAAGCCCAATAACTACTCACAAACACAATTCTATGTAATGCTAATTTCCAAATGTAAATAATGGTCTTCCTTGTACTCTATAAAAAATTCCATATCATTGTGAGAAACTTTACCCCCCAGATTAAGAATTTTATATTTGGAGTTGCCACTTGATTATTTAAGGAATATTTTAAGAAAAACGAAGATTAATAAAAATACAATTTTATTTGAATAAGAGTAAAAACTACATTATCTTTCGTGAAAATACATAAAAACAAATAATTATATGGCTTATTTTCCTATTTATAATTTTATTTTTTTTAATTTGACTCATTTTTAAGAACATAAATTTGCTTTGGAAAATCACTAATCTATAACCCAAAATCTAATCTTATAGCCTAGGTTACAAGATGTGAAGGGTTTACACACTCATTTTGCCTTTTCTGAAGGTCAAACTTCTAGAATTTAATGGTCATATCATTAAAGAGTGCTTCAACATTCATAAACAAGAATCATGTTTGTCATATTATCATGTTTGTCTTGAAAGTACTTTTCATACCACGCGCGCAATCGTGGATTGTCACATTCCAATTTGGTCTGATCATGCATGTTCATCACATATCATCTTATCATATCATATTTCATCATGTCAGGTTCATAATCTAACTATATCTTCATTATCATCAAATCCAAACATGTTGCATGCATAAAATTAAATAATGCAAAAATGTTAGGGTGCTATATCCACCTTCACTGCCTCTTGTAAAGAAACAAGTGGTGGATTATGTTCAAGGATGGATCTAGCTATTCACAAGATGGTGTTGCTACTCCCCTATTACCAAATCACAAGCTCTTTCCCTACCTTTTAATGAAATAATTGTGCCTTCACCACCTCATGTTGATTTGGTGGGATTTCGATCTGACCCAATTCAGAACTTTTTTGATTTTATGTTCAAGATGATCTTGATGTGTCTTGAAACTAATGAATTTGAGGAATTGATGATGGGCTAAAGGATGAATTTCTTGAAATTTAGATGAACACAAAGCTAGGATGTGAACTAGAACGTGTTTTGAGTGACTTTTCGATTCATGTTGTTAAAGCTTTATGTTCGATGAAAATTGTGGTTTATGTAATAAGAAAATGATGCTATGAGGATGGGAAAATGGTGGTTTACTACCCTCAAGGTCCTTAGGGTCGTGGGTTTTACAAAGAGTAACGATGCTTTCCCCCCCCCTCCCCCCCCAAAAACAAAACAAAAGAAAGTTTCAGGTTTTTTATTCACAAAATTGGGTCTCTCTTTGCAAAATCTGATGTTATGTTTTTTGTTGGTTCTTGCCTTATATATAGATGGAAGAGGTCTCAAAGACTTAACTTTGATATAAACTCTTCTACCTCATGCTTATCCAAAAAATTGGTAAGAACGCAAAACAAAAAATTGAACAACATCATCAAAATCAGGCTTCAAAAGCTCAGTGTCAATTTCCTCATTTTGTCTGCCTATCGAAATAATAATTTGGAGTTAAAGCGTTTCAATTTGACATATAGTTATCCCCTTCATCTCAAACTGTTTTTTGCTCAAGTTTTCCAAAAATTTATAAGGAGTTTCATTATATTACTACTCAAATATATTATAATTTTTTGTTTTATAAGAAAAAAAAATTGGTCTTACACAATTTCTTTTTCACCATATATATATAAACTAAAATAATTTTTTTTCATATTTTCATTATTTATTTTATTGTTCAATTTTATTTTTTATAGAAATATTTTTTAAGTTTTAAGTTTAAGCCCTCTTCAACCAACCTTGCCCTTGATGAGTAGGATGATTCATTAGGGATGAATGATTCAAAGCCTTTTTGTTTGAAGACAAGGATGACCAGAGGCAAATTGTATGTTGTTCACCAGAGAAAACTTATATTTGCTTGGTCATAAGCCATAACATACTGGAGCACTACCAAAGCGGTATCGATGCACCACCAAATGTTTCAAATCAAGTAGAGCTCACTCGGTGAAGTTGGATGACGAATGTAATTTTCTGTAAAGTTGTAATTTACAATTATTTTTTATGTTGACTTTATATTCCATGACAAAAAGTGTTGTATTTGCTTTTTTTTTTTTCCCTTGTATTTTGAAGGATTTTATTGTATTGAGTTTAGTATTAAGTTGGTGAAAAATCGAGAATTAATTGAGGAATCAGTGCAGTTTCACGACTATCTCGCAAGAGGTTCGCGAGAAGAGTAACCTATGAAAAGGCCACATGAGAAGCACATGCTAGAAGCTAAAAAATCGTGCCAAGCTGTCAATTCCGTGACTGTCTTGAGAGAAGGGCCAACCCACGAGATACCCACGAACTCTCTACCTTGAGGATTTTAAGTGTGACTTTCTTACCCTTCACCCATATTATATATACCTTCATTACCCACAAAAACAAAATAGGCTATTCATAGAGAAAAACCCTAGATAAGTTTTCTACAACACAACACACTCATCTTTTAGAAAGAGAGCTACTCATCCTTAATGATAAATCATTGTACCATCTTCTCCTTCCTTCTCCCATTGCCATATTTTGAAAGGAGATTTGTACCTAAACACAACCCACACATTTTCAAAGTGTAGTGAGTATTTTGGAGCTTGGGAAGTTTTGGGGATTTGCCAAAAGAAGCTAGTAAGGCTTGGCGGATGCAATCGAGCTTATTGCGGGATTCAGAAAGCTAATGAAGACAAGACTCTGAGAAGTTTGTTCGTAGCAGGAGCTTAAAGGACTTAAGTACATTGGGTAGACTATACTTGGAGGGTCTTTTGTTAATCGTGTACTCTAACTTTATTCTCTAGTAAATCGATTTCGATTTGAAGGGTCACGGAAAAGTTTTTTGCCTAGTTCTTCAATTTTCTCTTCAATAACACGTCTTGGTGTTATCTTGTGGTTGCATCTCTCTTACCTTACTCTTGTGCTTTACTTTTATCGTTTGTTGTTCATATTTATGCATTAGAGTAGTTATCGGTTCATTGCGCTTCATTTACTCATGTTCCACACTTAGATAAATTAGAGTAAAAGCAATCTAACTGTAATTTTTATTTAGGGGTCTAAACAAGCTCTTGTGTATTTACACAAAACCGAGCTTTCAATTGGTATCAGAACAAGTACACTTGTTTTGGTTTCATTACCTAAGTGTGATCCTTGACCTCTTATGTTTATTGTCATGGATAGTGTTTTCTATGCTTTTATGGATGTTATAGATGTTGTTGAGTGTAACATGCCATGTGTTTGTGAAAATGCCTCTATGAGTGTTAATCTTCATAATTGTGATGACATGTTACATGAATCTATAGGTGTTGTTAATATTCCAAATGTCAAACTCTTTAAGAAAAAGGCTAAAAAGTTTCATGAGAATTTGAGCAAATTTATTTGTGAAAATGATAATTTGATTGCTAAGCTCAATAAATCCACCAAATTAGTTGAAAAGAATAAGAAACTTGTTGAACATTCTCTTGAAAAAGTAAAGGAGTTTGAATGTTTAAATGTGGACTTGGATGTTAAACTTGTTTTGTCTACAAACTTGTTGATGATCTTAAATATGAAAATGAATCTCTTAAGATGCATGCCAAATGTTTGATTACTGAACCTACTACTAAAAGGGAAGAAAATTTTTGTTGCGATCATATTTTGTTGCCTAATCTTGTGCCTATTGTGAGTTCTACCTCTAAAGACAAATCAATGTACATTCCTCCACACACACACACACACCAAAAAAAAAAAAAAAACACCAAAATTTGGAGAGATAGGCTCTTAAGCCTAAGCCTCTGTTTAGGTCTCATCCTAGAATTTGAGTAGATCTAAGTTTGTTCCTACTTGCCACCATTGTGGTGTGATCGGTCACATAAGACCACAATGTTCCATGTTAAAGAGAGAACAAAATCATGTTACTAGATCCCTCCCTAAACAACCTAGTGGACCTAAACACATTGTTTGTCACCATTGTGGTACTTTTGACTATCTAAAACCTCATTTCTCCAAGTTTCAAGCTCTTAAAAGAATAAAAAGAAAAGAAAAACTTGAGTTTTTTGGAAGTTGTGCTATGAAAGCAAAACCAGATTTAGGGGAAAATTGTATGTTGTTGAAACAAGTTGTTAATGCTCTTGCCTCTTTGTCTATGTGCATCTTCAGTTCTCAGTCTTCCAACCCTCGTCTCAATTCTCATGAGACACTTACTCCAAGCAATCGTTCCGTTTAGATAAGAAAGGGTTCCTATGTTTGAGCTTATACTCTTTTTGGTCCTTGATCCAATTCTTTCGATCTCTGTAAGACCCTTTATGCATTAGATGCTTCATTAACACCCTCGTCTCAATTCTCATGAGACACTTACTCCAAGCAATCGTTCCGTTTAGATAAGAAAGGGTTCCTATGTTTGAGCTTATACTCTTTTTGGTCCTTGATCCAATTCTTTCGATCTTTGTAAGACCCTTTATGCATTAGATGCTTCATTAACATGGATTTGTGTATCTTGCATTTCTTTATATACATTGTTTTTGCGTTTGATCTTACCTTTATTGCTTTGTTTTGGTGCAAGTAAAAATCCAAAAACACATTAAAAGTGAAAAAATAAAAAAGTTTGAACGTATATGTTTAAGCACATTTCACATGTGAGTTTGGCTTAGTACCTCTGTACTAATGACGTAGTGCATTTACGAGCTTAACTTATTATGTATGCACACTTTTTCTAAATGTGAATGACATTTAGAAATCTGTGTTTGATTGTTGTAAATTGATCTTTAAGCTTGTTATAAATAATTGTTCAATAGTCTTGCTTGATTTTGATACATAAATTTACGAGCTTAACTTGTTATGTATGCACATTTTTTCTAAATGTGAATGACATCTAGAAATCTGCTTTTGATTGTTGTAAATTAATCTTCAAGTTTGTCATAAATAATTGTTCAATAGTCTTGCTTGATTTTGATACATAAATAAACTTGTACCTATCTATCTCCTCACATTTTTTTTTTCTTTTTCAAAAGAGCTTTTCAAATGTCAATCTCCAAAAGGAGAAAAAGCTTAAAAGACTTTACTTTAAAAACTAGTTTGTCTAGAAAAATGTTGAGCAAATTTGTATTAAAATGTATAGTGTCAAAGCCAAAGGCTCTATTATCAAAAATTCATAAAAAAGTTGATGGCATTGCTTCTCAAAATTTGAGTTGTATTTGATCAAAAGTATGAAAAATGGAAACCAAATGAAAAGCTTTCAATCAAATGTAAACAAATTAGTGAGGGGTCATATATATTCATTTCTACAAGTGAGATAAGTCACTTGACTTCATATTAGTTGTGTATGACTTGATTGAATTGATCATTGAAGTTTCATACTAGACTATAGACTAGTTCATACGTGATCCATACATACATCACACAAGTTTAATGTTCAATAAATATTTATTTTATTTGTGTGATTATACATGTGTTAAATATGATGTGTGTGCTTAACCATATGTGGATCAAATCAAAAAGATTTTTGTTCTTTTTATTTGCTTTTAGAAGTAATTTGTATTACCCATGTTTTTCAAAGTTTTTCAAGTTGATTTTGTGTGAAAAACATGTTTTCTAAGATTTCTTGACTAGGAGTATCTATCTTCCCATCTCAACGCAGTTTGCTTCAAGTTTCTGAATTTCTAATTTCAATTGTCTCTGTTTTTGTTTCGGTTTCATTTTATTGTAGCTATTTGATCCTATTTTTTCTGGTAATCTGCAAATAAAGAAAAATTATTTTCATTTGCAATGTGCTTGCAGGGGTACATCTTGGTTAGGAAACCTGGGTGGTTCGTAGAGTATGGAACAAGAAAATAAAGAGGAAGCAGAGACTCCTGAGAAGACATTACCAGATTCTAACTTGGAACAAACAAGAGGAAAACAAAGAGGCAGTAGAGGCACCTGAAGTGGCATCTAGTAAACCAGATTCTAACAAGAACAAAGCAGGGACATCAAGAAATAAAACTTCAAGATCATTAAAGGCCAAATCCAAAATTTCAAAGAAGCCTCTTGCTAGTAACTCGTTGAACACAGGAAAAGATAATGTTGGTGCACATGTTCGGAGAAGATAAAGGAGAGGAAGAAGAAGCAAATACGGAAGGGCAAAGAAAGTAGCAACAATGAGGAACAAGATGTTAATAATCTAAAGTCTAGAGAAGAAAGCAAAGAGAAGAATATTGTTATTGGAGAGCGTAATGATAAGAGGCAACGGCCTCAAAAGAACCAAGAGAAGATCTCTGAGTTGGAAAAGCGCAAACAAAAACAGAGAAACAAAGGAAATAATGGTGGGTCCAAAATAGTATAAAGAGTCAAAAGAACAAAGAAAAGCATGATGGCAGGGAAAGGAACCGAAATAAGGAGAAGAAAGAAGAAAAACTTGGTGGCTTGATCTTCATGTGCAATCCAAAGACAAAGCCAGATTGTTTCCACTATTCTGTAATGGGCGTTTCAACAAGTAAAAAAGAGGTTGTGATGAGTATCAAACCCGAGCTTAAACTATTTCTCTTTGATTTTGATCTGAAGCTTCTGTATGGGATTTAAAAGGCATTGTCTTCTGGGGGCATGAAACTTGAGCCAAGAGCTTTTGGTGGGGCTTTTCCTGTTCAGGTCAGATTTTCTTGTGGCTGACTTCTCTTGATAATTTGTGTTTTTCTTCATCTTTCTAGCTACATGTGTGCTGATGAATTTTTAATTTTCAGGTGCGGCTCACAGTTGAGAAGGATTGTTTTTCACCATCCGAGGCTGTTTTAAGAAGGCAATCAAGGAAATTTATAATGAAATGAACAAATTCAAAACAGAACTTACTGTTAGACAAGTAAGATTTACTCGTTTCTTCAGTAGTTTGGGGTCATTGTTTCTGATTGTATTTTTAGCATTCATAATGTTCCAATTTTCCCGATCATGTTAGGAAGCTCACGGAACTTTTCCAACCAGCTGGGGTCCTCTCAAATGCACACTCTGTCCACTCTCCACAAGTTGCTAGAGTTTATGATCAAACTCAGGAAATTCATGAAAGAGGAAGAGAAGTGTGGCCCTATTCTCACAACGAAACACTCCCTAGGGATCCTTATTCCAGTGGTGATTTTATTAGTTATCCCTTGCTGTCTCATGAAAGAGATCAGCGTATTGCACACAGGGATGTGACTTCTATACCGAGAGGGGAAATTCCTCGTGATTTATATCTAACTGAAAGGGAGTATCGAGCTTATGGTCTTCAGGGAGAGAGAAAAAATTTAACTCCCCTGATGAGTGTGAACTCGTCAGTGCTTGTTCGACGGACGGAGATGATCTTCCAACCTTTAAAAATGAACACCGGTGTGGTGCCTGCCACGACGCCTCCGATGCCAAAGTCAGTAAAAGAATGTTTAAAAAATGCAATTGGAAAGAATTCAAGAAAATGTCTTAGCGAATTTCTGTGTGTATCTACCTCTTCTTCAGCAATGTGGGAGGCTTATATATCCTTTCCTGGCCTCTAGCCGTTGAGTAGTTATGGAGGTCTTCAATGCTCCTTTTCGTAACGCCTGAGGCCCTTTAGTGTGCCATTATTACCTTCCAACGGATTGTACAGTTGTCTCTCGAACCGTTTTGTCTGCATTGAATGGTTCGGATAAGTTCGTCAGTAAAGAGTATGATTGACTCACCTGGTCTGAGCATGGAATCGTCCGTGATGGTGTAATCGTCAGTGAGTTTATGACATTCGTCAGTCCTATCAGTTGCGCCCCGATTTTGTGTTCGTCTTTATAAAAATTAGTTAGTAAAATGAATTATTCACTTGTTTCTTCTCTCTTTCCTATTCTTGTCACCCACCCTCCACTCCAGTGCTCTATGTTAAATGTATTATGTTACAATGAGTTTAAGTCATTGTGTGAGAATATACTTTAATAGATAAAAACAAGAACCTACCATCGGTTGTACAAGTTGGGGTAGTCAACTAGCCAATACCCCTCCAACTACCAGTTTCGTGTGGTGCATTGACGATGGGGAGTAACAATTGATAGTGAGAGAGTGAGAGAAGTGGCCATCATTGATGAAGATTATAGCTGTTAACGGCCAGATCTAGAGAGAAGAGGGAAAAACCTATACTCACCTAATAAATAAAAAAATCCACTACCTGACTGCTGCGTGTCACTGCTGGAGACGTTAGTAGAAGGTTGGCACGAGAGACCTTTGCTCAACTTTTAAGCCCGACAGTCTTTTTGGGTGAAGATCGTGGCCTTCCATGGGCAAATTTGATTTTTCTAGTGAAGATTGCAGTCTTTCAAGGCCGAATGGTGATATGTCATAGCATGCATTAACAACCATATCCAAAGACTTCTTATACTCTTGCTAAGTAAATTAAAGATTTTAGATGAATAAAATGCCTTTATATATATATATATATATATAACCGAAATCTCTGAAACTCTCACAATTTTTCACGTTAGTACAATATTTAAATAAAATTTTCATTTTATTTAAATAAAATTATTATTTTTTAGTTCAAACTTAACCATGAGTGAAACTCTATCTCTCTAACGAATACAACTTAAAATCAAACTCAAATGTTGATAATCTATATAAAAACAAAAATTATGATAGGACTAAAAAAAAAAAGACTAAAGTTGAAAAAAAAAAGAAACTCACGTTGATAATTGTGGATTTGGTTTTGAGTTGAAATTTCTACTAATTATTTTTATATTGTACATGGTAGATAAAGCATTTCTATTTTTTTGCAGAAAAATCAAAGATGCAACCTATGTCTTCCAGCCTAGGGAATGATAAATTTTTATTTGGTATGTTATATATAAATTTGTTGAATTTGGTTTAGTTCTAAAGTAGAATTTGGGGATTCTATAAATTTTGAAGTATTAAGTTTTGGAGTTTTTAGTATTTGCATCTCAGTAGGTTGATCTTAATTCTTCATCTTAAATGTTTTTTATTTAGGTTCATGTGATTTTTTGTTTTCTTATTAAAAGCTATGGTTTTTGGTTGATTAATTATTTGTTTGGATTAATTTCAATTAATTATTTGTTTGGATTCAACATAAAAGATAATGGAATTAGGTATTATAATTTTGATATTGTTCCATATTTTGAATTGTCTATATTGTTATTACCACGAGAAAGTCATATTACTACTCAAATTTGAAACTTGGTGTGTCTTCCTCATATCATGGTCTTTGTTTATATATATGCAGTTTATATTAGTTTTGAGTGCGTGTGTATATATAACTATTTAGAGTTTTGCTTTATTAATTTAAGAACTGTAAATTATTAGTTGCAACTCACTAACGTTCAATATTAGATAACACTTCTGAATGATGGAAAAGTATAGAAGTTAAATATTTATTAATTTTTTTTTAAAATACTAACTAGCAAAATGTTTATTTACTTATTATTGGATTTTTTTTTTCCAGAGTCAATAGCTATTCTGTGCATCGCACGGGTTAGCATCTAGTTTCTTCAAATAAAGAAGCACTTTCACTTTCAAAACTGGTAGACGTGGGCTCATGTGTCATAATAGAATTCTAACTTATTGTAGCGCTTGTCATCCAGTAACCATTTCAAAGGCCTAAAAAACTCAAACACATTATAGGTTGACTTTACATAATCTCTCAAGCAACTAGTGAAGCATTCACTCAATTGTGGTAGCAATATTTGCACAAAGACTATGCCTAATGCATATTTCTTTTCTAGAATTTCTTAAATTGATTAGCTTTTTACAAAGTTCTAAAATTTATTAAATTGATTAAAATGGAGAAGATTAATATATGAAGATTGTGAAGTATTGTCAAGATAATATCAAGAATCTTTTGCATTAGTAAAACAATTTTGATTGCATTGCTCAGAAAACCAAAACGACGAACAAATATGAAATTACTACCATAAATTTTTTTTCTTAGGAACACATACAAAATTACTACCATAAATTTTTTTTTTCTTTAGGACAATAAGTGATAAATGATTGTTGGGTTGTCTTCTTCTCCTTTTTTTTTTTTTGGTTAGTAGTTTTTTTGGGTGATAATGCTGGTATTACTAATCAAATTCTTTATTTTACTTTTTGATCACTATATTTCTGTTTACTTTCACATAGGTCACACTTTTTAGCTAGTGTGACTTTATAATTCATCTACTTGGATGCTTTCCTTGGTAATTCCACAATTAGAGATGCATTATTCTTTAAGTCTAATTTATACTTTATTGCATTGATGGTTGACAAATGATAATTTGTAATTCAAAATCTTTCTCTCTTCTTTCTTACTAGGACGAGTTTAACAACTATTATCATATTGTATACACCACAATATGAATTGGATTTGAGGGTTTATATATATATATATATATATATATATAAGGCTTGTTGCACCACAAACAAGTCTACTCTTCAAAATTTTCTTTTGTTTTCTTCTTCTCCTATTTTCTTGGCTGATTTGTTAAAACTTAAAATTTGTGTTTGGCTTCATCTTGCTAGGTTCTTTTTTGATGATTATTGGCTTATATGCTGTAATTTGGGCTAAAGCTAAATACCTAGAAGAGATCAAATAAGATATAGTTTTAGAGCTACCACATAAATTTTTTAGAAAACAACAGTATTAAATGTATAAAATTATCAGAAGCTCAACATAATGAAGTGATTCCATGGTATATAAAAAAAATTTGGACACGTATAAACAATTCTATAATTAATATGTTTGCTTTCCCATGCCCCTTTTATGTTATTTATTGATCGACTAAGCTTTACTACACATAGTTTCCTCATTTTTTCACATTTTTTAAATTGTGTGGAAAGGAAAAAAAAAAAATCAATATATGTTTTGGAGAGAAAAAATTTGTAATAGTTGGTTCTCATATATGAGTTTAGTGATTATCAAAATATAAATTATTATAACTTTTTTCAATAGTTTTTATGTGATAAAATGGAAACAAAGGTTGTATAAAATGCTCATTAACTTCTCCAAAAATGGAAAATAATATTAGTTTTCATGTGAAATAATCAAGATTCATTTTCATTTTCTAATAAAAATTATATATTTTCCTCTTTTTTTTTTTAATTTTAATTTTGTTATGTTTTGATGCATATCTCAATATATTATAACATATTACATAATATCTTGCCATATATAATAATTGAAAGTAAAATGCAATATGTTTTCTTGCCAAAAAAAAAATAATAATTAGAAAAAAAAAATAAGATATAGACTTCCTTACTGAATATATATATTATATATTAGAATGTAATTACATTATTGTGAGATGGATTCGGACTATTACTTTAAGTCTCAACTACTAATCTCATTTTTTGCTTAACGAAAAAAAAAATTATTTGAAATTTTCCTATGCATTGTTTGGGTTTGCGATTAGTGTATTCATAAAATTTAAAGCATTTTGACCTCAAAAAAATAAAAATAAAAACTCTAATGCATTTTGTAGGTGACTACTTGAAAAATTAAATCTTTTGGTTTATAATGGATAAATGTTTCTTTAAGGAATTGTGGATAATGCTTAATTTTATCTCGCGACATCATTATGGACTATTAAGACTTAACGTAATTTTTCTCATCAATGATACATCATACATGTATTATCCATAATGCTTGAGAAACTAGGAGGAAAGAACCAAGCTCTAGAAGAGGCTTGACAATTGAAACGAAGCCATACGTGATCTTCTGTATGTAAGAGGATTATCCCTTACAAAGAAAGGAATATGTCTGGCTTCATCTCTGGTTTATCCCTCTATCAAGCCTCTGCTTCTTTTCTTTTTTAATTTTTTTTACAAAATTTGCAGAACCAAGGCTATCAAATAGCAGTGGGTATATGTCAACTTGACTTTATGAAAATTTTATTGATTTTGAATTTTTATTTAGAAATTTAATTTGCTAAATTAGAGCACGTGTACAATTTCAACAGAATTTTTGCATTTTGGAAATAATTTGAAAATCCAAAATTTTTCAATTGAAAATGAAATAACCAAAATTTGGGGTAAAATTTTAACTGAAATTATGCATTTTGAAAATTTGATTTTTTTTTAGGTGGGTAATTAGATAAAAAAAATTAGCAGAATTTCGACAAAATTTCTGCGTTTTAAAAGAAATTTGAAATTTTAATATTTTGGGTGGAAAATAATTATAAAAGAAAACCCCATAATTTATTGTTATTTTGATAGATTTCGACATTGGTTATAATATGATCATGAAGGATGTATGCATGAATATATTACATGAAGTAATGCTAGGACCATATAAAATGACAAAACTTATGCCACAACTCATCCACGTGGCGAGTTTACCACTCACAACTCACCATGTGAACGAGTTGTAAGTGGGTAGAGATAGCATAAATCATAGGTCATAGCGAAAGTTATGGCTCCTAGAAATTTGTATGTTGTGAACTTTTCTAGTTTATCGTAGTGAAATTACGTGTTTGCATAGAGGTCTTCTCAATCTCAGAAGTGGTCAAACCATATGTCTTTGCAAAGCTTAGGATACCCACCTATTGAACATGCTTTGGTTCAGGGAGTCTTTATCTCACACAACCTTTCCAACAAAATATTGCTTGTGTGATTCAAAGATTGTTTGGCCTGGTTTCGATCAAACCCTCAATGAGGTTTGAGTTTCGGTGTTGGAGAGTTTTCTTGTTTGTGTGATATCTTTCTCATTTTAGGTCAAATTTAGCGGATCCTCTTATTCTTTAGAAGGTAATTGACATGTCTTCACCTTGGTGCAAAAATATTTGTGATCAAACAGTTTAAATATTTTTTAGCCAAACCTTACACTTACGTTTTTCTTAAAAACTCTCATGTTTGAGGTATTTTGACTAAATTTATCAAAGTGAAGGTGTTTGATTGGGTTTCTTGGTCTTGATTTCATGTGTGTAATTATGCTTGTTGATGCAAGTACGTTATCATTTTGATCAATGAATAAGAAGAAATTATCTTACTCGCTGATTTTGTAAGTAAGCTAGGGATGTAGCACATAATCAAGAAAGGACTAAGCTGATTGGAATACGACATGTGGGCGGAAAAAGGATTTCTTAAATGAAACACGTTTTTGTTTTTTAACCTAACATGTACTTGAGCTTCAGTAAACCTTAACTAACCCCTATTTTAATTAAATATGCATTTTTTATTATTATTATAAATATATAGTTGCTATGCCATTGCCACATGGATTAAAAGAAAAATGAAAAAGGTGGTGCTTAACAAAATGCCAACATTTTCTTTATTACAAATCTTCCAAAAAAGAGTTACATAAACAATCGTTTTATTTTAATCTAGTTATGATTGCAATGAGAAAAACAGAGCAATATATCGAGTGCTTCATAGCACTTACAATTACTTTTTCTAATTGAAAATTTAGAATTCTTTTTGAAGATATTTAACCACTTTCTTGTCAAGTTGGAAGGCCTTGGTCAGAACATCAGGATTAATGGGAGGATTGGATCCAAAAACAGCATTTGCTATTGTGATTGCGCCTGCATTTTGGCTGCTTAAACCAGAAATGGCAATTGCATTGGTTTTTCCCACATTGACTTGAAAGTGAATGAGACCAACTGGAAAGACAAAAACATCCCCTTTGTTTAGGGTTTTGGTGAAGAGGCGATTATCAGTGTTGGATGTTACAAAACCAACGAAGAGAGTACCCTCCAAGACTACTAGGATTTCAGTGCCACGAGGGTGAGTGTGGGGAGGATTTTGTCCATATGGTGCAAAGTCAATCCGAGCAAGGGATATGCCAAGAGTATTGAGGCCTGGCAATGTGTCCACGTTCACATTAGTGACGTTTGACCCAACTTTATTATATGTGTTCCCAGGAATATTCAATCCAGCAAGGTAGAAATCATCAGCTGTGACAAGCTTTGGATCCTTGCAGAACTTTCCATTCACGAATACTGCATAAAGGAATTTTTGTTATGGACACTTCAAAAAGAATGCTAATAACTTCAATGCAGAAAATAATAAGGCCAAGTAGCTAATATTATTTCTTCCATATCTATATTCTAGTTAGTGTAGATTCTTTACATGACAAAAATAATGCAGAAACTTGAAAAAAGAAAAAAGAAAAAAAAGAAGAGTTTATACCAGCTGACTTGTCGGAGTAGTCCTTAAGTGCAACACAGAAGTCCTGCAGGGGAGCAGGGTCAGAGGCAGAGGCAAGAGAGAATGCAAAAGCGAAGAGGGCAACAGTTACAAGGTAAGCTTTCCTCATATTTCAGGCTAACTCGATCTTCTGTTCTATATATTTTTGCTTCGGGATTCGGGTGAGGGATGAAAAATGTTGAATGGAAAGCATGTCTATTTATAGGTTAGACACATTGAATAGGTCTGATTTTCCATACGTGAATGATGCATTAAGTCTTCGACTATTACGAAATTTCTTTTTGATGTACAAATTATTCTTTAACCACTATCGCGCGCCTTAAATGTTCACCAAATTAGACCAGTTCAATGAGATAACATTACGGTTATATGTTACTAATAAGGCACAATCAATGATAAAGACTGATCGTATAATTAGTATGCGTACTAAACCTGTACTCTTTCCACAAAAGATAAAGCTCTCAATTATAGAACACACCATCTCAACGTATATTCAACTTGGATGTATCTTTATTTCAAGGGGTTGTTAATAACTTAATATTTTGGTGGAAAGTTTCTGCGTGACTTCGGCTTACTTCAATGAAAGTGCTTGAGAAATACTATTGTAGAACCCATAATTAGATGGATTCAAAGCTTCTAGTGTATTACGTAACTGCAATAAAGAAAGTCCGATTGAAGATCAAGTGGTAAAGTCTTTGCCAGTGGAAGGCACCATAACCTTCCAAATGTACTTAAATTTCTTCATTCAATTATATTTCTTAATCTAATTCATGTTAGGAATTTAACCTAATTCATGAAACCATGAGAAACAAAAAACAGAGAAAAAATATATATATATATATATATGCACCAAGAACAATCACATGACACAGAGATTTATGTAGTTCAACAATATGTGCCTATGACCATGAAGTTGCCATGATTTTTACTATATCAGGGAGAAAAATAAAATTTTCAATACAACAAACTCTAATCTGAGACAACAAATAAATACCCTAAGCAACAAGACCAAAGTGGGCTTAGACCTATTAGCCCAAGCCCTTACTCTATGGACTATGCCTCACAAAAAATCTCATTTATAATTATCATGCTTTCAAATCGGGTTGGGTCACAATCTAGATCAAACACATAATTTAAGCTCCACAAAACCAAATAGGCCATTCGAGTCAAAACGTTGACAGACACTTTGACCCTAAGTGGGAGTGCCAATTGGCAGTCCTAGGGCCTAAATTGAAGTGACAATCCACTTACACTTAGAAACTCCTATTTTATGAATTTTAGCTCCACTTTTCGATTGAAGCTCCCAAGAGGTAACACATGAGTTCAAAAACTCAAAGATAGAGGAATGTGAGAGAAATTTGAAAAATCAACATTCCTCTATAAAATCAAAAGGAACCCATTAGAAAAAGGATTTTTGTGTGTGCGTATATATTCTCATAAAGAGGAATTAGGTTATTATTGTGCAACATCACTATCAACAAAGAGCACAACTAGAGCCAGGGGTTGTACAGGCCCCCCCACCCCCCTCTTTTTAACATACTACAAACTACTATAATTATCCCCTAAAACCCTAAACAAATAAATCACCAAATGCCCTGAACATCTTCCAAATCGACTCTAAAAACTTCATTTGTTGAAGTTCCAGCACTGCACGCCAGTCATTAATATCATCATCTCAGCCACAAGATGATGAAGACTTGAAGTTCATTTCAAGAGCTCATACTCACAAAGCCTGAAAGTGACCAATTGCACACTACAAATCAACCATAGAGACAATGATAAGCATGCTATACCATTGCTCTCTAACTTTAAAAATTCCTTTCAAGCACCTATTTTGTCAGAGATCATATTTATCCAACAATGATTCCCATGCTTGAATAAAACCATCCTCGTACTCATGATCATGCATGTAACTTTTAAACTCTTCAACAAATGAACTTGAACTTCACTAAATATTGTTAAAATGTTTGAGAACATTTTGAAATTAAATGCAATTGACATAAATGATGATAAGATTCTAGTAACACTTATGCATTTGCTTTAGCATCTTGGTTAGTAAAAATTGTAACTAGCTTTTTTCCACACCTTGCTTTTATTAAAGTTAGAAATAATTAGGAATAAGATTTAGCAGTTTCCTCACAAAAAAATGCTACACCAAAGACCACTGTCTGTCTGTGATGATACGCTCCAATTATAGGTGCCAATGATGATAGTTTTTTATCGGTTCAATACATGGAATCAAAATAAACTACATCACCAAACAAATCATAATCCACGATTATTTTATGGTCCGTCCAAAATATATTAGTTATTTGATCATCAATATCAAATTGTATTTCATTGAAAAATGATACATCTCCAAAACTTCTCATCTGAAAATAATGAAAAAGGTATATTCCTTTCCCTCTTTCCCTCATTTGTTTAGATTGTAAATACTCTTAGAGTGATTTGCTAATTTTGCTCGCAACCAATATCTTCCTTTGCAATGGAAATTTATGTTTACTCCATGGAATTACAACTTCTTGATTGTGTTTGGATTTTTTTTTATAAAAAAAGTAACACAATATTTGCAATTTTTTTGAAAAATGATAACCATGGAGGCTTCTCAACCAACTCCTAAATCCTTTCTAGATATCTTTCCCTCACATTCAACTTCTTTCTTGAAACCAGCTTTACAACAACAATATTTGGAGGATATGATCTATCTTACTTTTGTTCAGCCAATCTTTACAGGTATTGAATCCAACATATCCAACATACATATTCTAATATAGATTTGCGTAATTCTTTAAATCAAATGTTATTCCCATTTTTGGAGTTATATATTCTTTAGTGGTTGCCTTTTCTAAGAACGACAAGATAATCAACAAACACAATTTCTTCATGGTTGCTCTTCCATTCTTTCTCCATTACCAATAGATTAGTATTATTTTAACAAGAAATAAATGAAAAACCTTGGCACCTTTACAATCATTCTATGCCACCACCAAAAATGAGAGACTTTATTGCTTTTAATGCAACGATTTCACAAGAAATAGCAAGCTAAAATGAATATTTTGATTTAGGAAATTCCTACTGAATCAGATATAAGTATTAGAGTCTAATTTGATTAGTATACAACATGCAATTCAACACAAAAAATTTATTCACCACAGAGAACATAAGTTTTATTTCAACCATGATAAACACTGCTCCTAATACAACTGTATATAACGTTAAAGTTGTTGTGTGATTGAGTGATGAGTGGAATCATGAAAGAAAGAGCAAACACGAAAGTTTATGTGGTTTGGCCTAATATTTGCCCATGTCCATGGTGGAAAGTCCTTGATGACTAATTTTTGTTATATATATTAAGCTCTTGTGAACTAATAAATCTAATGTAAAATTTATATACTATAGAACCTAGACTAATCCTAGGTTAACCATAAACTAAAACAATTTTTTTTTGTAATAAACCATCCCAGTTTTAATTTGCTTGTTTTAAAAGTACATGAGGCTGCCATTAGTTTGAATCATATTATATTATTGTCTTAAATATAACAATTCTAGTTGTATTGTGCATTATTGGCACATATTCAAGGTGTACGGCATACCAATTATATTTAAGAGCAAAATACAATTAGTCTGGACAAAAAAAAGCATAAAATGTATAAAGAGATTTCTGAGTTTAGTTACAAGCACTTGTGATTTATTAGTGAAGTTACAAAAGAGAAGTTACAACTTACAACCAACATGAAACAAGGGGCTTCCTATCGCTAGGCACACAAGCGCTTGACAAATTTGGTGGTTCTTTGTAAATCTGAATCTTACCTTTGGTTTCATTGGAACAAACAAAAAATCCAATGGCACAAAATTTTTAGTTTTTGTAATCAAAATATTTTAGGAACGAAATGTATAACATTTTGAATTTTTACTACTTAAATACACTTTTTAAAAATTTAAGGAAGAAAATAGAACATGGGCTATATTTTTGGAATGAAAAGAATATTTGATATAACCTCAAAATTATTAACATAACTTACTTCAAAAAAAAAAAAAAGTATTATCTGTGGACGCCCCAAAAAAAATGAAAGGAATGGGAAAAAAGCATGTTTATGGCTTTCTTTCCTAATTTCATTTTAGTTTATCGCACAGTGAGTCCTTAACGACGTAATTCTATGTGTGCAAGTGTTTTTAGGGTGTGTGTGTGTGTGTGTGTGTGTTAAAGTCCCTTTTTCTTATTTTTATTTTAGGAGTCACCACCAACCATTAGTTTTGTATTAGGTGTGATTGGTCATCTATTTTTCTAATTCTTTTTTAAGTTACCTAATTAACTAAACCAATTTTAAGGGGGTTTATATATTAATTAAGGTAAACCAAAAGTCTTGAACCAAAGATTTTAAACTTAGAAGCTCGGTTAAGTGTGGGAAATATGTTAGGCATCAATCCCACACGTCCAATCCAAAGGATAGTACCTCATCTTAATTTATTTTAATATTATCTTTTTAGTGAAAAAAAAAAAAAAAAAAAAAATTATATATATATATATATAGAGAGAGAGAGAGAGAGAGAGAGAGAGAGAGAGCATGTGAATATTTAATACTATATATGTTTAACATGAATAATGGTTATTATTATTCCTTCTGGATGATGCAGGTATCCTTGTTAAAGAATCGTGTTAATATTGCTAGTGGTACACCAAGCAGGTTAGTTATTCAAGAATGTTCTTTTCATAGGGCATCTCAGGCTGTCTGTTGCCTACCACTGCGAGATTGTTGCTGGGCCAAATTATGCATCTTTTACCTTTTCTGTCTCCATGCTCATTTTTTTATTCTAATCCATAACTCATGCTTTTTATTCGGCAGAGATGAATTTTGGGACCTGTACAAGAACTATTTTTACCAAGGACTACTCAAAGGTGATCTGCGTATTTGTCTTTATGGTCCATTACCAGGTGGCAATGAATTTAAGGGGAAAAAGAGTTCTTAAGGGATGATTATGTACAAATTGAGTCAAATGTGATGCTTGTATCCTTTTAATTTTGTTTGTGCCCAAATGCTTGGCTCCCTTCTCCGCCTGAACAAGTAGCAGAAATCTATATAGAGCACCATGTAGCTTACCTATATAAAAATTAGTCAATAAAATGAATTATTCACTTGTTATCATAAAATCCCGATCTGGATCTTACGATCCTACGATTTTTCGATTCCACCTGTCCAAAATGATCTAAATCTTTCAAGGATCTTTGCGATCGTTCAAAATCGGTAGGATCGTATGATTCTGATGATCCCAGACAACCTTGGTTTCTCATAAAAAATATTTCAATAGAGTGTCACATTTTGAGGTTTTTGGCCTCATTAATGATGCTTATAAATGGATGTAATGATGTATGGTAATTATATCAATGAATGTATAATTTATATGATTATTTAACATACCAATGTGTATTTTTTGTTTTTTTTTCTCAAATAATGTAAGATCTTACGATCCACGATTCGATCCTACGATTCACGATCTCACCTACCTCTCACGATCCTACATAGGATCCCGATTTTGACAACCTTGCTTATTATATCTCTCTCTTTTCCTATTCTTGCCACCCATCCTCTACTCCAATAGTTATCCATGTCTGCTTGTTTATTTGTGCTTGACTATATAGTACGTTCAATGCCTTATTACTTTATGTTAAATGTGTTATGTTACGATGAGTTTAAGTTATTGTGTGAGAATATATTTTAATAGATTAAAATTAGTTCATGCTTAAATTTGATATGGTACATATAGTTAAAGTTCTTTAGCCAATAATGACTATATGTTTTTAGACCCCTTAGAACACAAGTTGATTAACTTAACCTAGTTATTTAGCCAAGTGATTACTTAGGTAAATTATTCAAATCTAGGTTAACACAAGTAAATCATATCAAGTAAACAATGCGAAAATAAAGAACACAATGATATGATAACACAGGAAAGTCAAACCAGTAAAAAAACCTAAGGAGGATTTAACCTAGTTATCTTTAAGGTAAAACAGATTCACTATGAAAGAATTGAAATTTTACAATAGAGACTTAGACGACTAATATCCTATTGCTATCTAGAGTAGAAAACTTACTACCACGACCACGTGACAGCTCCAAGTTCACGAACTACTTCTTTCTATAATCCACAGCAACCACAAGTACTCCCACTTGTGTTTTTCTTTAAGCTCTTTATGCAGCAACTAAAGTGATCACCAAGCTCTCGACAACAATCTTGATCTTGATAACATTAAGTGTGTATGAAGGCAAATACCTCTAGATCTCACAAGAGATTCACACACACAGCATCTGAAAAACCTCTAAAACGTGGCTAGGGTTTTTCTTTTTATACTTAAAATAAAACATAAAATCCTACACGTCAAATGAGGCTTGGGCTGAGTTGGAAAATTCTGCAGAAAAATAATCTGCACAAGCTTCGATCGATCGAGTCTAATTTTCGATCGATCAAGCCTTGCAGAAATTGAACAGTAATTTTCTGCAATTACTCGATTCCAATTTTACACATAAACACACTTTGAGCGGCCTAAATCTAGACTAAACGTTTTGATCATGGTTTGCCAACATATACATATTGAAGTTCTAATACATTAGTTCCTAATTTCTTGGAACCTAACAAACTCCTCCTTTGCCAATCCGTGACAAAACACATACCAAAACAAAAATGATCAAAGTTTACAAAATAGCCTATTACAACAAAATGCCCAAAAACAATTCAACCTAATTACTATCTATTAGTAGCCATTGCAGACAGAAGCACGACTAAATCAACCAGTATATTCCTGCAACACTTAACAAACGCATAAACGCATGTGTGGAAAATACAAGTAAAAACAAAATAAATTATTGATTTCACAAAACAGAAAATAAAAGACATATATCATGAATACCTCATAATATAAATCAATAATCAATATAGCATACGTGGAACAAGAAAAAATAAATAAACATAATGTCTCCCCCTAACATATACATCCCATAAAAATAAATACATCAAGATAAATACATCATGAGCCAAAAAAATAAATACATCATGAAGCACCTAGATACAATCTAAAACTCCAAAGCTCCAACAACAACAACAACAACAACAACAACAACAACAACAAAAAAAAAACCTCCCCCTATCTCCATCCATATGTACTCCCCCTTTTTGTGACAAATTGCCAAAGGAGAGAGAGAGATTTTTTTAATAATTATTATTTATTTATGAATAAAGGGGGACATATTTTGTGTATGGGAGACTGGCAAGGCAAAGAGGCTATTAGTATCAGTGTAGAGTTGTTCATGAGTCGAGTTTAAGGTAATTTAAGCTCCACCCACCCCTTTTGGATAGGAGATTTTGTGTTAAGAGGTAGAGGTGTCCCATGAGCTGAACTCGGGTGGGTTTCTTCTAGTAAAGATTGCAGCCATTAACAACTATATCCAATGACTTCTTATACTCTTGGTAAGTACATTAAAGATTTTAGACGAGTAAACATGCCTTTATTTCTCCAATAAAAGAAGCACTCTCTCTTTCAAAACTGCTAGACGTTGGCTCATATCATAATAGGATTCTAACTTAATTATTGTAGTGCTTGTCATCCAGTAACCTTTCAAAGGCCTAAAAAACTCAAACACGTTATAGTTTGACTTTACATAATCTCTCAAGCAGCTAGTGAAGCATTCAATCAATTCTGGTAGCAATATTTGCACAAAGACTATGCCTAGTGCATATTTCTTTTCTACTTTTTCTTATATTCTATCTGCATAAACTTTTTTATAGGTTCTAGAATTTCTTGAACTTGTAAGGGACATATTTTTTTATATAATTGGCATATCCTTTGATAAAATGTACTTTACTTACATTTGAGTAAATCTAACTAGGTTCAAGATAATCATTACAAGTGGTCACATTGAAGACATGAAGATTATTCAAGAACTACTCAAGAAAAGTGCAATATGCAGGTCTCAATACCTCCTCGACAGAAGCTCGATTTATCAAGATTCATTAAAACTTGACACATGTCTCGATCTATCGAGCTTATAGGATTTAGACTATAGTTAGCAACGTTTTTATTCTAAAAGTCTATTTGTTTATGAGTTTGTATAATCCTTTATTGAACTAGGAAAGTCCAAGGTTTGTGAATACCTATTTGGAATAAGAGAGCCCATTGAACTCCTATTTAAACAAGGAGTGGAAAAAGAAAAACCTAACCCTAGAGAGCTTCATAAGGTTTTCTTTTTGAAACCCTAGCCTCCTCCTACAGAAGAAAGAGTTCTTGCTGTGTTTCTTGTACACCTTTGGGTTCTGTAACCAAGTAAAGTCTCTCACACCATCATTGAAGATCTTATTGGTGTTTCGATGTGAAGCTGTTGCAAATCAACTACATTAATCAAAGGGTTGCTGTGGAGTTAGTCACATACTGGGATTCATGCAAAGGCATTAGTCATGTACTGGGATTCATGCATCATTGGCTAGTCACATACTGGGATTCGTGCATTGAACAGAAAAATTGCTGCTGCAATACAAGTTCAATTGGGTATTAGGGTAAGGGTTCAACTGTAGGTTAGTATTTCGGGATAGGCCAAAGGGTTTAGTAAGATTCGTTATACTTGTAACTACTTGTGATTGTTAATAGTGGATTCTTGGGAGTAGTGACCTTAAAATCACCCGGTAGGGTTTTGCCTCGATGGTTTTTCCCATTCGTAAACAAATCACCCATGTCAAATTTATTTTCCACTGCATTTAGTATAATTGGTGATTTGTTTGTGCTACCACACTATTGCATGTAATTGTGAATGTTCAAATAGTGTGTAAAACCCTTATGAACTTTTAGACCCCCAATTTACAAATTACCAACTCAAGCTTATTATCAAATAATATATGTGTGGAATATGAAAATAAGTTAAAATAGAATTGATAAGACAGCCTAAACTGAAATTAATCACAACCACAGTAATAATTAAATGGCAAAGATTAAGATAAGAGGGATGCAAATACAAAGACAACACAGTGATGTGTTATCAAAGAGGAAACCAAAGTCCTCGACGTAAAACTTCTCTGCTGCCCTCCAAGTGGTCAATAATTTACTAGAGAATATAGTTAAGATACATGAGTAGCAGAAGACCCTCCAAACCTAATCTACCTAGTGCACCTAAGCCCTTCAAGCTTCTTGCTTCAACAAGGTTACGCCGAACCTTGTCTTCTCTAACTTACCGGATCCCACTATCGCCCATTGTATTAACCAAAATGAATTGGTCTCTTCCTAACTACTTCCCAAGCACCAAAAAGTCTTCTCATAGATATGGGTATGGTGAGATAAGGATTTGGCTAATATACCTCTCAAGGATGTGTCAATGGAGAGGGTTAGAGTAAAGGAATTTGGAGAATCAAAAGATGAAGATTGTGGATGAGTCAATCTTATTTTTCTCTAGGATTTCTCTCTCAAAATTCTCTCTGGAAGCTCTCGACATTTCGTGGGTATAAGGGTTTATATAATAGTAGGGTGTGTATGGAATGCAAAGAGTCAATTTTGTAACAAACAAAATGTTCTAACGACTCAAGCTCACGATTGGAACGAGTTACGAGTTTGAGTCGCGAGCTAATGGCCTGGCCAAACTAAAAGTTTGTCCTGTAGTACAACAGCTGGCATGACTCTTCAGCTCCCCTGCATGGAGAAGGTTCGTATATGAAGATTGAGAATTATTGTCAAGATAATAGCAACAATCTTTTGTGTTAGTAAAACAATTTCAATAGCATTGCTCAAAAAACCAAAACTATTAAACACACGAAATTACTATAATAATTTTTTTTTCTTATTTAGGAAAATAAATGATAAATGGCTGTTGGGTTTTATTTTTTATTTTTTTTATTATTAGTTGTTTCTAGTCATTTTGGGTGATAATGTTGGTATTACTAATCAATTCTCTTACACTATTTTACTTGATCAATTCTATTTACTTTCACAAAGGTCACACATTTTAGCAAGTGTGACTCATGTGAAAGGAAACATAATTCATCTACTTGGATGCTTTCCTTGGTAATTCTACAATTAGAGATGCATTACTCTTGCATACTAATTTATAATTTATTGCATTGATTGTTGACAAATGATAATTTATAATTCAAGATCTTTCTCTCTTCTTTCTTACTAGGACATGTTTAACAACTATTATCATATTGTACACCACAATATAAATTGGATTTGTAGTTTTTTTTTTTTTTTTTCTTTTTAAAGGCTTGTTGCACCATAAAGAAGTCTGCTCTTCAAAGCTTTCTTCTATTTTCTTCACCTACTATTTTCTTGGTTGATTTGTTAAAATTCAAAAATTGTGTTTGGCATCATCTTGCTAGGTTCTTTTTTCATGAATATTGGTTTTCACATTTTTTAAATTGTGTGGAAAGGGGAAAAAAAAAATCAGAATATGCTTTAGGGAGAAATTTTTTTGAAATAGTTGGTTCTCATATATGAGTTTAGTGATTATTAAAATATAAATTATTATAACTCTGTTCAGTAGTTTTTATATGATAAATGGAAACAAAGTTTTAAAAAATGCTCATTAACTTCCCCAAAAATGTGAAATAATGTTAGCTTTCATGTGAAATAATCAAGATTCATTTTCATTTTCTAATAAAAATTATACATTTTCCAATTTTTTATTTTTTTGCGTTTTGATGCATATCTCAATATATTGTAACGTATTACAGAATATCTTGCCATATTTAATAATTAAAAGTAAAATGCAATATGTTTCCTTGCAAAAAAACGAATCACAAAAAATTAAGATATAGACTTTGTGGTGGTCCTTTCCCAACAACTTTGGGCTTTTGGGCCCTAACCCCCAATTTATTTGTATTTTGTGTTGGGCTTATCCCATAGTGGGAGGTCCAAGAAGTGTTTCTTAAAGTATCTGATCAGTGAATTAACATTTCTTGTACACCAAACTCCCTAGTTCTTAGCTTAGCTGAGATGACCACTAGACAGCCAAGCTTCTACCCTAGAACCTAAGCATAATTCCCTTCTTCATGAGTTAAGTCTTTTCTCACTACTCTTGTGCTTCACTTCCCAAATTTTTCCAACCCCTTTTTCTTGATGCTCCTCCTTTATTTATACCCTACCCTCAGTGGGTCGCTTTCCCCCATATTCCTATCATGATGGGACCCACCTCTTACCGTTGATATGATTTCCTAATAACTTGTGCCTGGCGTTGGTTATGGCTTGGTAGACAGATTCCCCCAAGACATTACATTTGATCCACGGCAAAACCTTAGGATCCTCAGTCTGAATGCTCAGTCGGGCATCTCCTAGCCCAATGTTTGATGTGTTCGACCTAATGGGTTGAATGGGCCAAAACTATTTGAAGTACGAGCATAGCGCTCGGGGATGGGACGACATTCTCAGTACATACAGACTTCCTTACTGAATATATTTTATATATTAGAATGTAATCATATTATTTTAAGATGGATTTGGGACTATTACTCATAAATCTCAACTACTATTCTCATTTTTTGCTTAACAAAAAAATTATGTGAAATTTTCCTGCGCATTGTTCGTGTTTGTGATACATAAAATCTAAAGCATCTTGATCTCAAAAAAATAAAAATAAAAAACTCTAACATGCAATTTGTAGATGACTACTTGAAAAATTAAATCGTTTGCTTTATAAAGGATAAGTATTTCTTTAAGGAGTTGTGGATAATGCTTAATTTTATCTTGCAACATAATTATGGACTATTTAGACTTACATAATTTTGCTCATAAATGATGCATGTATTATCCATAATGCTTGAGAAACTAGGAGGAATGAACCAACTCTAGAAGAAGCTTGACAAATGAAACGAAGCCATACATGATCTTCTGTATGTAAGAGGATTATCCCTTACAAACAAAGGAATATGTTTGGCTTCATCTCTGGTTTATCCCCTATCAAGCCTCTGCTTCTTTTCTTTTTTCTTTTTTTTTTCTTTTTTTTTTTACGAAATTTGCTGAACCAAGACTATCAAATAGCAGTGGGTTATATATCAACTTGAATTTATGAAAATTTTATTGATTTTGAATTCTTATTTAGAAATTTAAATTGCTAAATTAGAGTACATGTACTATTTCAATAGAATTTTTGCATTTTCGAAATAATCTGAAAATTCAAGATTTTGGGTAAAATTTTAACTGAAGTTATGCATTTTGAAAATTTGATGTTTTTAGGTGGGCAATTAAAAAACTAAATTTAGCAGAATTTTTACAATGTCAATGAATTTAAACAGCAGAGTAATAGAAGTATTGATTTGGCACATATGTAAAGTTTAAGAAGTAAACTAGCTAAATTAAAAGTTTAGGGGGTTTAATGACCACACCAAGAGGGTTTCATGGCATTTTTCCCATTATGCTTGTTGATGCAAGTACGTCATCATTTTGATCAATAAATAAGTAGAAATTATCTTACTCGCTGATTTTGTAAGCAAGCTTGGGATGTAGCACATAAACAAGAAAGGACTAAGCTGATTGGAATACGACATGTGGGCGGAAAAAGGATTTCTTAAATGAAACACGTTTTTTGTTTTCTAACTTAAAATGTACTTGAACTTCAGTAAACCTTAACTAACCCCTATTTTAATTAAATATGCATTTTTTTAATTTATTAATATATAGTTGCGTTGCCAATGCCACATGGATTAATAGAAAAATAAAAAAGGAGGTGCTTAAAAAAATGCCAACATTTTCTATATTCCAAATCCTCCAAAAAAGAGTTACATAAGCAATCGCTTTATTTTAATCTAGTTGTGATTGCAATGAGATAAACAGAGCCATATATCTAGTGCTTCATAGCACTTACAATTACTTTTTCTAATTGAAAATTTAGAATTCTTTTTGAAGATATTCAACCACTTTCTTGTCGAGTTGGAAAGCCTTGGTCAGAACGTCAGGAGTAATGGGAGGATTGGATCCAAAAACAGCATTTGCTATTGTGATTGCGCCTGCATTTTGGCTGCTTAAACCAGAAATGGCAATTGCATTGGTTTTTCCCACATTGACTTGAAAGTGAATGAGACCAACTGGAAAGACAAAGACATCCCCTTTGTTTAGGGTTTTGGTGAAGAGGCGATTATCAGTGTTGGATGTTACAAAACCAACAAAGAGAGTACCCTCCAAGACTACTAGGATTTCAGTGCCGCGAGGGTGAGTGTGGGGAGGATTTTGTCCATATGGTGCAAAGTCAATTCGAGCAAGGGATATGCCAAGAGTATTTAGGCCTGGAAATGTGTCCACATTCACATTAGTGACGTTTGACCCAACTTTATTATATGTGTTCCCAGGAATGTTCAATCCACAAAAGTAGAAATCATCAGCTGTGACAAGCTTTGGATCCTTGCAGAACTTTCCATTAACAAATACTGCATAAAGGAATATTTGTTATGGACACATTAAAAAAAGAATGCTTAAAACTTCAATGCAGAAAATAGTAAGGCCAAGTAGCTAATATCATTTCTTCCCTATTAACATTATAGTTAGTGTAGATTCTTTACATGACAAAAATAATGCAAAAACTTGAAAAAAGAAAAAAGAAGAGTTTGTACCAGCTGACTTGTCGGAGTAGTCCTTAAGTGCAACACAGAAGTCCTGCAGGGGAGCGGGGTCAGAGGCAGAGGCAACAGAGAATGCCAAGGCGAAGAGGGCAACAGTTACAAGGTAAGCTTTCCTCATATTTCAGGCTTACACGATCTTCTGTTCTATATATCTTTGCTTCGGGATTCGGGTGAGGGATGAAAAATGCTGAATGGAAAGCATGTCTATTTATAGATTAGACACATTGAATAGGTCTGATTTTCCATACGTGAATGATGCATTAAGTCTTCGACTATTACCAATTTTCTTTTTGATGTCCAAAGTATTCTTTAACCACTATCACGCGCCTAAAATGTTCACCAAATTAGACCAGTTCAATGAGATAACGTTACGCTTATATGTGTACTAAACCTGTACGGCTGTACCCTGTCCACAAAAGATAATGCTCTTAACTTATTGAACACACCATCTCAACGTATATTCAACTTGGATGTGTTTCTCAAAACCAAAACTAAACTTGGATGTATCTTTATTTCAAGGGGTTGTTAATAACTTAATATTTTGGTGGAAAGTTTCTGCGTGACTTCGGCTTACTTCAATGAAAGTGCTTGAGAAATACTATTGTAGAACCCATAATTAGATGGATTCAAAGCTTCTAGTGTATTACGTAACTGCAATAATGAAAGTCCAATTGAAGATCAAGTGGTAAAGTCTTTGCCAATGGAAGGAACCATAACCTTTCAAATGTACTTAAATTTTTTCATTCAATTATATTTCTTAATCTAATTCATGTTAGGAATTTAACCTAATTCATGAAACTAAGAGAAACGAAAAACAGAGAAAACAAATATGTATGCACCAAGAACAATCACATGACACAGATTTATGTAGTTCAACAATATATGCCTATGTCCATGGAGTTGCTGTGATTTTTACTATATCTGGGAGAAAAATACAATTTTCAATACAACAAACTCTAATTTGAGGTAACAAATAAATATCCCAAGTAACAAGACCGAAGTGGGCTTAGACCTGTTAGCCCAAGCCTTTACTCCATGGACTATGCCTCACAAAAAATCTCATTTATAATTATCACGCTTCCAAGTCGGATTGGGTCACAATTCAGATCGAACACATAATTATCATGCCAATTGACACTTTGACCCTAAGTGGGAGTGTCAATTGGCAGTCCTTGGGCCTAAATTGAAGTGACAATCCACTTATGCTTAGAATTGAAACTCCAATTTTCTGAATTTTAGCTCCACTTTTTGATTCAAGATCCCAAGAGGTAATACATGAATTCAAAAACTCCAAGATAGAGGAATGTGAGAGAAATATGAAAATCCACATTCCTCTATAAAATCAAGAGGAACCCATCAGAAAAAGGATGTAGTCTTAGGTATTTAGAAATATATATATATATATATATATCTAACTTCAAAAATTCCTTTCAACCACCTATTTTGTCAGAGATCATGTTTATCCAACATTAATTCCCATGCTTGAATAAAATCATCCTCATACTCATGATCATGCATGTAACTTTTAAACTCTTCAACAAATCAACTTGAACTTCTAAAAATATTGTTAAGATGTTTGAAAACATTTTGAAATAAATGCAATTGACATAAACGATGATAAGATTCTAGTAACACTTATGCATTTGCTTTAGCATCTTGGTTAGTAAAAATTGTAACTAGCTTCTTTCCACACCTAGCTTTTATTAAAGTTAGAAATAAGCAGGAATAAGATTTAGCAATTTCTTCACACAATAATGCAACACCAAAGACCACTGTCTATCTATGATGATTCCCTCCAATTATAGGTGCCAATGATGATTTTTATTGGTTCAGTACATAGAATCAAAATAAACTACATCACCAAACAAATCATAATCCACAAATATTTTATGGTCCATCCAAAATATATTAGTTAATTAACCATCAACATTAAATTGTTTTTCTTTGAAAAATGACACATTTCCAAAACTTCTCATCTCAAAATAATGAATAAGGGTATATTCCTCTCGCTCTTTCCCTCATTTGTTTAGATTGTAAATACTTTTAGAGTGATTTGCTAATTTTACTGGCAACCAATATGTTCATTTGCAATGGAAATTTACATCTACTCCATTGAGTTACAACTTCATGATTGTGTTTGGATTTCAAAAAAAGTAACACAAAATTTGCAATTTTGTTGAAAAAAGATAACCATGTAGGCTTCACAACCAACTCTTAAATCCTTGTTAACACCTCATTTTGCAACCTACATTTAACCTCACTTGGAGGATAAAAGGGTAATTTTGCCTTGGAAATATGCATCTTGATTCTGGCCATTAGATCTTCAATCTCATTTCACCAAAATGATCTTGATGTTGTAACAATCAAATTGGCTGGTCATAAGCCCTAATCACACTATCAGATTGAAAGTTATCATCAAATTAAGTTTTAATGGCCAAGATGCACTATCACAAATTGAGTCTGACTATATGTGATTATGAATAATTGATTTCAATTGGTTATAAGTGTAATCAATTGGAAATCAATAATGTGTCATAATTTGATTGATTAGGACTACATTTTATGGTGAGGTTGCATACATCTAATTAATTAGATAGTTAAACATTAATTATTCAATAAGCAATTTGTGCAATTATTTTTTAATTAGAGTAAGTTTGGAACCAATTAAGTCTGAAATATGAGTGATTGGAGCCATTTAATGATAATTGAGAGCTAATTTAGGACCTATTAATGTTAATTGTGCTGAAACTATTTTTTAACAAATGACCTCTGCTCACCATTTCATTGATATCTCTCAGAATATTTTTAATCTATGAATGAAATTAATTTTCCCAGAAACTAGACATCCGGGGCTTTAATTTGAATACAAGAACGAGACAATTCCGATCAGAATTGAGTCAGATATGATTTTTTGAAATTGGCTCTACAGGCTATTACAGCAGCTTCGGGAAAACCAAATTTTGGCTTGCTCCTCACTCCCACCAATCTCTCCATTTAATGCACCAGATTTTTCCCAAAACTAAAATGAGGTCTAGGTTCATGATTCTTTGTCAACTCTCATTAAATGGTCTTCTATTCATATTTCCTCCACCACTACCATATAAACCATTCCTCTCCTTCATTCTAAGACACATAAAAAACCCCCATCTCTTCTTCTCTCTTGAGTTCTAGTGAAATTGAGTAGTCTTATCATATCTTGGTCTTCAACTCAAGGTATTGAGTGAGACTCACTCTCCCTCTCCTAGCTCTTCTTTTCCTCCACCCTTAGGATCTCCCTCAAAAGTCTTCTCCTCTACCATATGAATCTTGCATGAAGATATAATCCCTTTTCCTAATTGTTTTTTGTGTTGTCATGATGAGAGTTTAAGATTAAAGCAAAATAGTAATTATTTAAATTCTCTTGAATGTGTTTGAATGTTCTTAATTGTTATTATATGTTCTTCACATGTTCTTAGTTGTTCATCACATGCTCATGCATGACACTAGTTTTAATTTTAAATCTACATGAAAAATATTTTTGTTTAATAATTCTTCTAAATTCTTGAATCTATGATATCACCATCCACACACATTCACTAGAATTTATTTTTCAACTCAAATGAAATGCTTAATAAATTGAATTAGGGTTTATCACATGCACACATTTTAAATTCAACATGCAAATTGATTGATAACATATTGGATGATATGATATGAATGTTGGTCATCATAGTCTAGAAGACTAGTTTCACCGGACAAGGTGGGTGTCTAACACCTTCCCACCTTGTAACATAGTCTCTGAGCTTAGATCAAGAGTTAGTAGATCAAATGTTTATCCATATAATTTTCAATTTTTAAATTGTAACTAAGAAATAAAGTCATGTACTTTATCTTAGATTGTATCTAGGACCAAAGTCATGTAATTTTCCTATGATCAATGTAAATTTAATTGAAAATTAATAAAATGAAGAATTTTTCAATTTTGGTTTTCTTATTTATTCCAATAATTAAATAAGTTGCGGCTCCATTGTAAAACCCTTAATCTAAAGGGGAAAATATAACTAGTCAAACCTCCATTTTGAGAGGCAATAACATGACTCTACCCATTCACATGGGTTTGGCCCAACATCATAAAAACAGGCTGAGGGCACGATCTCTCACAATCCTTTCAAGGTATCTTTCCCTCACATTCAACTTCCTTCTTGAAACCAGGTTTAGAACAACAATATTTGCAGGATATGATCTATCTTGCTTTTGTTCAGCCAATCTTTACGGGTATTGAATTTAACATATCCAACATACATATTATTCTAATATAGATTTGCGTAATTCTTTAAATCAAATGTTATTCCAATTTTTGGAGTTATATATTTTTTGGTGGTTGCCTTTTCCGAGAACGATAAGGTAATAAACCCACACAATTTCTTCGTAGTTGCTCTTCCCTTCTTTCTCCATTATGAATAAATTAGTATTATTTTAACAAGAAATAGATGAAAAACCTTGGCACCTATACGATCATTCTATGCCACCACCAAAAATAAGAGACTTTACTGCTTTTAATGCAATGATTTCACAAGAAATAGCAATCTAAAATGAATATTTTGATTTAGGAAATTCCTTCTGAATCAGATATTAGTATTAGAGTCTAATTTAATTACTATACAACATGTAATTCAATACAAAAATTTTATTCGCCACGAAGAACATAATTTTTATTTCAACCATGATAACCATTGCTCCTAATACAACTCTATATAACATTAAAGTTGTGTGATTGAGTGATGAGTGTAATCACAAAAGAAAGAGCAAACACGAAAGTTTATGTGGTTTGTTCTAATATTCGCCCATGTCCATAGTGGAAAGTCATTGATGACTACATCTTGTGTTATATTAAGCTCGGACAAAATTGGGAAATGCCCTGTTTGGGCAAAAATAGCAGCTTTCTGCCCTTTTTTGTAAACTATTTAGGGAAATGCCCCTCTTTTGTAACTCGACAAACCGGAAATCGAGTTATATTGAAAAACTCGATTATTAAATAAGCGAGTTATGTGTGAACTTTGGGAACTTCCTTCTGGAAAACTCGATAATTCGAAAACCGAGTTATATAACCGATTATACAGCTATCGAGTTATGCGCTTGTTCAACATCTGTCTATCCTCCTGTCTTGGTGTCAGGTGTACGGTACAAGGCTTGAACATAACTCGATATTGTATTAATCGAGTTATAAATAATACTCGAAATCCATAGAGTCGAGTTATTCTCATATATTATCTACCCATCCCTCCCCATTGAGAGTGTCTTGCATTTCGGCTGAACTGGTTGCACTCTACAGCTCTGCTCCACAGTTGCGTCCGGACTCAAGTAAAATTTGTATCACTTCAGGTAAAAAACTCACATCATAATTTTATCGCAATGGTATTTTTATTTGATATTGTAATGAATTTTTATTTTTTTGGTAAAATTTTGAATTTTATGGCAATGATATTTTTTTGGTTAAATAAGTACATTGGTATGATTTTGGTTGTTTATTGTAGTAAATGTTGGTTAGAAGAAATTGTATTTTTTTTGGTTGAATAAGTACATTGGTGTGATTTTGGTTGTTTGTTGTAGTAAATGTTGGTCACAAGAGATTGAAATCTTGACTATAGCAACATTTTATATTGCATATAATCATTATTTTGTAAAAGTTAATGCACATTGTTAACTTGATCATTTGTTGTTATTGTATTCAGAGTCAATGTCTGGTTCTGGCAACCCAGAAATTTATAGGCCTCACGATGTGTTCACTGCTATGGGTCGTTGCTGGGTATTGGAAGATGAGTTCAGCTATCCAATCAATTTCAGAGAGTTGGTATGAATTAATTAACAAAGTCAGTGGCATATTCATATTAATTTAAGGGTCCGGTTAATGTGTGCCCTTATTAACTTTTTTATTTTTTAAAACATTTTTTCAAAAATTGAAAAAGTTGTGATTACTTTTTTAATTCTCAAGAAATTTTTTTTCAAAAATGAAAATTAATGTGTGCCCTTAGGGCACACATTAGTAAAATCCTTAATTTAAAGCTCTGGGAGATATTTCCCTAAGGTTTCATGCTATCAGAGTTTAATGTGGTATGGCCATGGGTGAGCACTGTGCAGTGAGCAAGACTCCAAGTTTAACATGCACTTGTACGCATCATGATTAATCGCTATCAGAGGCTCCTACTTTCTTGAATGCAGTGAAAATGCTATACATGCACAACTATCAACTTTAAAATATCCAGTCCAACTTGTAAATCCTAGCATACCAGTACCACCATTTGTTTAGGTGTTGTGGCCAATCACGTGGACGCCAATGTGTAATGTTATCACACGTGTAATGTAAATTCAAAACATTATTGTATGTAAATCCCACTTTGAACCAAGTAGATTCTAAAAAATCTTTGCATCATTATCAAGGCTGTAAGATTAAGTAAAACTGCGAATGAGATTTACTCTCGGTTTTTCTCACATTGCTAATAACTAAAAGTAAGCAGGATGGTGGCTTTGTATATATCTGGACTATTTTTAAGGGTAATGATTAACTTACACACGTTTTTTACATCCACTTTCATGTTTTAAAATTGGACATTTTTTGTATTAACTGTGAATACTGATGTAAAATTAATGATAAATATAAATAATTGAGCAGAATTATGTGTTATTGTTGGATATACAGTATAAAAGTTGATAAATTAATTAATATAACATAACTTGGCCCAAATTTAAAGCTTAATCTTTTCGATAAATAGTGCCTTGTGTTCCTATATGTTATATTTAAGGTCTCAGTTGAAAATTTTCAAATGTGTTATTTCCCTAACAAGTAGATTGGAGTCATTGGACATAATGATAGTGTGCGGAGCAAGAATGGGGTGGCAAGAATTTTAAGGGAGCATGAATGAGCTATGTATACTAGGAGCCCACACAAATGCTTACATATGATTTATGAGAGCGTAGCAATTAGATTGACTAGTATATATATTATCACTCCTTTGAGGGACAAAATTGGGAAATGCCCTGTTTGGGCAAAAATAGTAGCATTATGCCCCATTTCCCAAACTAATTAGGGAAATGCCCCTATTTTGTAACTCAACAAACCGGAAATCGAGTTATATTGAAAAACTCGATCATAAAATAGTCGAGTTATGTGTGAACTTTGTGCCACTCTGGGCTACCAACGTGGCATTTTGTTTCTGAAAAACTCGATAATAAGAAAACCGAGTTATATAACCGACTATGCAGCTATCGAGTTATGCGCTTATTAAACATCTGTTTATCCTGTCTTGGTGTCAGGTGTACGGCACATGTCTTCAAACATAACTCGATAGTATATTAATCGAGTTATAAAGTATACTCGAACTCCGTAGAGTCGAGTTATTCTCGTATATTATCTGCCCATCCCTTCCCATTGAGAGTGTCTTGCATTTCGACTGAACTGGTTGCACTCTGCAGCTCTGCTCCACAGTTGCGTCCGGACTCAAGTAAAATTTGTATCACTTCAGGTAAAAAACTCACACCATAATTTTATCGCAATGGTATTTTTATTTGATATTGTAATGAATTTTTATTTTTTTGGTTAAATTTTTAATTTTATGGCAATGGTATTTTTTTGGTTGAATAAGTACATTGGTGTGATTTTGGTTGTTTGTTGTAGTAAATGTTGGTCAGAAGAAATTGTATTTTTTTAGTTGAATAAGTACATTGGTGTGATTTTGGTTGTTTGTTGTAGTAAATGTTGGCCACAAGAGATTGAAATCTTGACTGTAGCAACATTTTATATTGCACATAATCATTATTTTCTAAAAGTTGATGCACACTGTTAACTTGATCATTTGCTGTTATTGTATTCAGCGTCAATGTCTGGTTCTGGCAACCCAGAAATCTATAGGCCTCACGATGTGTTCACTGCTATGGGTCGTTGCTGGGTATTGGAAGATGAGTTCAGCTATCCAATCAATCCAAATCTGCGAAATAGTGCTTACGTTCACAATATCATGAGACAGGAGTGGGCTTGGTTATTTCGTGAACAGCAAATGTTTTATGATGAGTTGGTTAGTTTTAAGTTGCCAGTGCCTCGGCGACTTGCATCGCAAATGCCCAGAGACATGATCGACGAACTATGTAAAGCATTGAACCGCATAAGAGAAGAAAACAATCGAATGAAAATACGTCTTAATCGATATCGTACCCAAGTTGAGATTCAAGAGTCAATAGAGGGAGGGTGGTACGAGCACGCACGATTCATGCAATCACTTCTTGGTGATCCCATTTATCAGTCAGATGTGGAGATGTCAGATGAAGAGTAATTGTGTCGTGGTGTAATTAGACTTTGTTAGAGAACTATTTTGGTTTTGGTTAACTATGTTTTAAATGTATGTGTGTCATTGTTGTTGAATTTGTACTATGTAAACCTTATTATTGATTTGTGAGGAGCATGCACGCTATTCGTAATTTAGATTATTCTCACATAACACATAGAAGTTAAATATTCTCACACATGATGTTTTTCAATAAGCACCTACAACATAACACAACAAACTTAAAATAACTTACACAATGTCACCAATATGCATGCATTGCATATTGAACACTAACACTACTAATATTATTAACTTAACCCTAGACACAACACATATACCACATAGGCATTCACTTTGACAGGTAGTCCTCGTAGTTGAGGACATTGTTACGTTCCGCCGGAGTGAGTTGCCTATTCGTTGCATCAGCCAGCTCTTCTGCCAGTTGTAGCATGTGATACCTGGACCTACAAAGTATCATCAGATTGTTCTCTTTTTTTATTTTTGTCACCGCACGCTCATATTGGTGCATGTTTCTCCGTGGCAGTGTGAGCGAGGTACGGTCGACAAGAGGTGCTCCGAGTCGCACGAGATCATCGTGTAGAGCGTTGGACTCGTTCACGCGAAAGTCCCATTCCCGGCGCAGTCCGGCATAGTATTCCGTCTCGTTGGAATCTCTCTCCCTCCTATAGTTATCTGGAAAATGAGGTAGCATCCAATTGCGCATTGACATTGGAAAATGTGACTTCTGATCGGTATGTGTATATGTTTTGCAAGGGGTAGATGTAAATGGGACTTTGGTATGTGTAGATGTTTTGCATGGGTAGATGTAAATGGGACTTTATATAGGAGTTTTGCAAGGGCAAGTATTTCTAGCCCACCTGAAGTTATATTAGACTGCCTGGACCATTGGACGAGAAAAACTAATGAGCATATAGTTTATTTGCATATTTGCACTAAAATTAGCACATAGGGTTGAAAGGAGGTAGTGTTCACCCACCTAGGGCTATAGTATTTTCTAAGGGCTAGGTTATGGGCCCATTAAAGCGGTACTTAAGTTCAATAATGAACATTATGAGAAAGTCAATACAATGTGGGCATAAAAGCAATAAGAGGACCTTTCCCTAATAGTTTTTTTAACTCTCTCAAAATTGAATCATTTCCAAACATATATGTCATATCATCACCATTGTCCAACCTCAAATCTTTTCCACCATTCTCACCACTGTCCAACTCCAATTTACGATTTTCATTGATGTTGCTAGTTCCAGGCCGATGGACCTTTCTACCTACCTCATCCTCTTCATTGACAATGATACTTCACGATGAAACCACCCAAGTCCAACTAATGGTTCGTTTAGATTAAGGGGGAGGAAGGGAGGAGAGTAGAGTAAATTTAGTACAAAATTAGCTTATTTTTAACTAATACTACTCTACTCCCTTCCACTCCCCCTCCTTCCCCCCTCCATCTAAATAGGCCATAAAACCATGAATGAGTAAATTAATCATATCTTCTTTGCATTTTTGGTGCAAAGCCAGTTCAAATTTGTAGAACCCAATCCTTTCTACCGGGTATGTTGCAAGTTGGCCTCCCATCTATCTTGTCGTGCCTTCTCATCTATCATGTCATGCCTTGTTTATTGTTTTTCTCAATGTTTGTAGACAAATTATCTTTTATCTTGTTAAAAATGGATTTAAAAATTCAGATTTTGATTGAATATTAAAATTTAAAAATGGTTATTACCATTTGATCTCCCAATTGACTTGTTAAACTCTATTTTAAACAATAATTATCTCATGCATATGACATGTATATTATCTTTCTCACAACATATAAACTCTTATAACTGCATAAGACCCGCATATTGCAATAAAATTGATGCACAAGATAATTCTGTCCAGGATCCAAATTATTGGAGAGAGAGAGAGAGAGAGAGATTCTTCTATTTTATTTTAAATTTTAACCCATAAATGCAACGCTAAAACACCTAAAAAACTATTACTGTGGTTTCTTAAAAAAATTTACTGTTGACACTTGTAGCCTACTGTCCCATCTATTCATTTATTTGAAAAAATAAAATAAAAACACCTAATTACTGCATGTTTATTGTTTGACATAGTTTTTTATTTTATTTTTTTTAGTTATTTAGCTTATGTACCAATCAAAGCTTTACTCTCTTTTTTTGGTTTTTTTTTTAAAGTAAAGCTCTACTTTTGTTTGAAATAAGAATAGCAAGAAGGAGCCAGAAAGCCCATAACACATGGGGTAGACCCGCCCCGGGGGGTGGGTGGTGTCGAACTGGGGGAGTCGCCCCCCTGTCCCACCCAAAAAATACCTACAGTTTTTTTCCCTTTTTTAGGGTGAACAAATATATTTAGTTATTATATACCCGTCTACTTTTTGTTTTTAGATTTAGTAAATGCCAATTTGTTTCTTTGGCCTTGAAAAAAAAGCATAACTTCTAAATGAATTATTGAGGAATCTTAAGTTCTCCAATAGATGCCTTGAAATAAAAAAAATTTAGTTTATCCCTACCATATTATAATTTGAACATTTTATCAGAACACATTAACCAAAATAATAGAAATTAACATATATTGCAGTCAATATCTATCTAACTACTAATAGTTTCATTCATAACTTGAGTTTTGGCTCTAAAAATATTTTAAAATATCTCAATAGATAAATACAATATTATAAATTTGTAGAGGTTTTTCCTTTTCTTTTCTTTTTTTTTTTTTGTAGGTATAATTACATTAAATATCACTTAGTATTTAAATGAATAGCTTTTAATTTTTTTTTTTTTTGTAGGTATAATTACATTAAATATCACTTAGTATTTAAATGAATAGCTTTTAATTTTTCAAATTGGTCTCATCTTCCCCTCCCCCTCCCCCCGCTGGGTAGATTGTCCCCTAAAACCAACAGGTATGCCTTATACCCTTCCCACAGTTTGTTGAGCCTCTGCTGAAACCATCACAAGTACACACCTTCCATAGTATAATCAAGATATAATTGAACATTCATAAGGCGACAAGAACAACAGCCGGCTAGGCCATCCAGCCAAGGCCCGGGACTCTCTCTCTCATTGTCTCTTTCTCTCCCTCTCAGTATTGTATTATAAAGCCTAGTAATTTAATTACATCATGCAAAAAAAAAAGAGCCAATATAGCAAAAGAAGAAACCATGCCAATTTCCACTCGCTAAAGAGCAAGATTACAGTTAAATAACACTATTTACAATCACAATAGACAAAGACTGAATGCCAACACCCACTCACCCAAACCCCTCTAATTATTCAGTACCCTTATATCACAGTGAGTCCCACTCACTAGCAACCCCACTTCCACCCCCACCACAATTTCTCATTAAGTATGCACAAGATTTTCTAAGCCTAGACTCTCTAATTCCCCCACTAATGCATAATGAGCTTGTTGAGTTTCAAGATGTTAACTCTTAAAAATGAGCCATCAATTAGCCAGTATGTCTTTTTCTCCTTCCAACTTCAAACATGTCCTAGCACAAAAAATAAACCCACTTTCTCTCCCCCACAAACAAACAACGACTGACCAAAAAGAAAAGATGCAAATAAACTAAACAAAGAAATGTTTCAGTTTTCCGCTGAATCCGAGCTTATAACTGTCCCTTCACCTTCTATGGAAGACATAGGCAGTTTCCTTCCTGGGCTCAGCTTCTTCACGTCCTGGCTAGAACATATTAAGATTCTTCTCACCATGTTACAGAATTCCCTGCAAGACAAGTACAACAAAAATTAAAAAACACTGGACTGAGGAACATTTCATAGAGAAAACTCCAAATAATTTCACTACTTTAATATGAAACCATATTTTTTATTTTGCAATAGAGAAGGACATAAAACTATGGAACATGTCATATAGAAACTGCCAAACATTTCAGTATGAATCGTATTTTATTTTGTCACAGATAGGATTGAAGAAACTTACTGCCATGGATCGTCTCCCACGAGCATCATATCCCCTTCATCATCAGTATACACAATTTCCCACTTATTACGAGGGCGAAGCTGTCCCTTGATATCAAACATCTCCTCAAGTTCATCTATAAGCTGTTCATATCCTTCCAACATGGTTAGGTCCACAGCTCGACCAACAGCAACCCCCTGCATTTGAACCTTTTGCAAATTCGAAGACCAAACAAAAAAAAAAAACATTCTTTCAGAACTTTGTACAAGGGCCATAAAATCTTGTTATTAAATAATAAATCATTTTCCAATCAGCACCTTGGTGCGACTTCTGGTTGAAGCAAAGAAGTTTTGCTTGCTCTGAATCTCCTTTGACGGCACTTGCAGCTGTCCCAGTTGCCTATCTTTAGAACCCTTGGAGAGATCAGACTTCTGGTCCGAATCAATTGCTGAGAGGGTACTGACATGTCCTTCTGTGGAGCCACTAGACACACTGACTGGTTGCACAGTTGCATTCTCTACAGGAAGTGAGCCTGTAGAGTGACTAATCAGCTCAAAACCAAAGATTCGGTAACTAGTAGCAGTTTCAGTTTTCTTCGCTTTTTCAACAGGGTCGGGCGATGGATCATTGTTTAGTTTTAATGAGTGTGGAGTTGAACAGCCTACGTGAGCAGGCCAAGCAGAGACACTTTTGCTATCATCCACCATCTCCTGAAATAAATGCTGAGTAGCACATGTATGGGGAGAAGAAAACCGGCTCCCATCAGTCTGAGTCCTTGAAATAGAGTTGCTGTTGCTGTTAATATCCATCTGCTTGTGATGCCACACATGGTTTTCACTTCTTTTGCCTTCAGCCATAAGTTGTGTCATTTCATGGGCCTGAGTCAATCCAGAATTCCAGAGAGTTGATGGAGTCGAAGTAGTATTATCTAAAAGTTAGAGAGAGAGAGTGATGAGGTACTTAGAATGTAACCAATTCATCAGGTGAAAAGTGCAAATGGAATGAAAGAAAAAAAATGTTTATCTCACCATGAGTTGGAAGCTCAATGGGTGTTCGGGGCCTTTTGTTCTTTGCCATGGCAGGTTGAGTTAGGCTTGCAGGTATAGAAGCCACAAAGGGTTCTATCTCCCATGGTGAAACCCTATCAGGTCTTGGAATTGATGCAGGTTCATCCCAATGAACCTAATATAAAGAAGAAAATAATGAAATTGGATGGCCATATTAATTTGAAATAACAAGGAAAATGAGAAAAAATAAATTACTTTTAGTGATCGCCATGTTGATTTTTCCCAATGAGGAGAAATATCTTCAGTCCCAATTATTGTGCCCGAAAACCTGATCAATCAAAAATGCAGAAAAAGAATCTTTCTAAGAAAACTCACACAACAAACAAACTAATAGTAATTATGTTTTGGAATTTTCTTACTTTCTCTCTGGAGAATCCTCCCCCTCAAAGTTCATCTTAAATCTCATGCCAACTCCAACTTTACTGTTAACAGCTTCCAAATACTTGTTCAGGCTTATTATGAACTGGCTCGTCCTGATCATTTTTGCCAAAGCAAATAAAATCAATGATGTGATACACTTTACAGGAATTATTAAACAGAAACCTCTTTTCTAGTTCATTTAAAAAAAAAAGTAACATTTGATACCTTGGCTTATAATAGACTACAAAGAGAGTTTGGGTTGCAACAGCATGAGATGCAGTTGCAAGCACTCCTAAGTGCATGCTCTGACTTGAAATCACAGATGATGGCATGCTGCTCTGTTGATGGGCAAGACGCCTTACCCCAACACGCAATTGTCCATTTTCTCCCCTAGATAACCAATTCATTAATGAATTAAAGCTTTGTAACATTGGAAATAGACATCTAACAAAAACGAATAATAAAGAGACAAGAAGAAAAAATCAAAATACAGTATATACCTCAGAAATACAAAGGTATCCCCGGCAACTAATCTCTTTGATGTCACAAACACACTCCATCCTGTTGTAAGCAAGTGCCTTCGTGGTTGACCTGTTCATTTAAATGAAGACAAAAGTATAGATTAGGTTGTCTGATTTCTTCAAGCAGCATGTCTAAATCTAATTCATCATGGACCAGTTCAATTAACTCAAAAAACAAGGGATATAAACGATCTGTTACTAAATTAGTAGAACCACATCCGAATAACAGAGGACAAGATTTACTAGCAGAAAAAATTGATTACCTCTGAAAATGTGTTTAAAATGCCACGCATAACCATGAAGATCCCTGGCAACCAATTCTTGAGTAGGGGTTGACTGGGTCATATCCTGAAGTAAATTCAGCTGTGGAAATCAGTAACACAGAGAGAGAACATCGAAAACCACTAATCTAAAAAAAGAAAATCATTACCAGTGGGGGAAGGCATTCAGTGGCATGTTTGCGGAGAACAGAAAACCCGCCATGGGTGCTTGTATCAGATGCAGTCAAAACTTTACAAAAAGAGTGAACAGTTGGTTTTGGTGGTTCAGGAGGGCAGTGGTCAGGACTTGTAGGCTCAATTTCCTAGAGATATTTCAACACAATTGAAAATAATACAAGTCAAGCAAAACCAAAACCAAAAGCAACAGCACAAAACTTTTTTCTGCCCATAACTTTAAAAGATGTTGAAATCAGAAACAAAGACGTTTGGTTCTTACCTCTGATTCTGGCTGCAAAGTAATCTGTGCATAAACCTCATCCGTGTCTTGTTCAGCCTAAAAAAAAGGCTCAAAATAAGTTCTTCCGAACAAACAATTTTTAGAAGTCCAATGTTCTATTTTCTTGTTTAAACAATGCAACAAATAGAGAGAATTACATAAACTTTGTCCCAAACTTTGAGTAATTGGAAACCAATGAAAGTAAAAAACCCAATTCAACTGTGCCTAGTTCAATCAAGTCCAGCTGATCTGGGCTTTCTATATTTAGTAAGACCCAGAAACCATACCACTCAATTTCCTTTCCTCCATTTTCTCAGTAACCAAACAGAAATTAACCAAAATTAAAAAATTAAACACAACAAAATAATCAGAGAGAGAGAGAGAGAGTCAAATACCAGAAGCTCAACGTGAATAACACGACAAAGAATCTTCGAAGGAAGCTTAAACAGTGGAATCCTCTGATTCAGCTCTTGATTTGTTGAAGCCTCTAACTACAAAGCTCAAAAAATAGAAACTTTTTTAATTTCTTCTTCATTTCCCACCAAAAATAACACACACCCAAAAATGGAAAACCCCCCCAGGTTTCTATTCAAACATTCAACACCAAAACAAAACAAAAAACCACCCATCCATTCTGACTTTTCCGGGAAAGACAGAAGCTTTCCAGCGAAACAAACAGAACCCGATCCCAAAACACAAAACAAACACTTACTTGTTCCATGTGACCCTGAGGGAAATAGAAGACTCTCTCGCCGGACTTAGGCACGTCCACAAGTGGGCCCGCACAAGCCTTCCATAGCTCCACGTACAGCTCATCTCTCAAACACCCTGACAAAGTTCAAAAAACCAAAATTTCTCAACATTTTCCCGGAAAATCAACCAAACAAACCCCACTCCAAAGAAAAAATAAAATAAAAATAAACAATTTAACGGCTCAACCGCCATTTCATTTCACCTTCCCCCGCCGCAATATTTGTCTGCGAAAACGACCCTCCCCGATTCGCCATCATTGTACACCAAAATCCCAGAAGAGAAACAAAACTAAAACACACACACACACACTCTCTCTCTCTCCCTCCCTAACTCTTTCTCTCTCTTAAGTCTCTCAGAGTCAGACCCTGATTTTAACTCATTATATACAGATAATAACTAACACTAATTATTGATTAACAACACCAAAACCGTTAATTACACAAAAGAAAAGCTCCGACTTTTCTCTTTCTCGTAACGACTGCGATCCAAATTGTAACGCAAAACCACCTCGTACCGTTACGAAACCACCTTTGAAGCTCGCAAAACCACCCTCTCTCTCTCTCTCTCTCTCTCTAGAGAATCTCAGGTGGAGAAAAACGGCGTTACAAAGAGAATCCCACAAAACCGCTTTGCGCGCGTCTTATAATACTCTCTACGCGACTATGTTGTGAATTGTGACAATGTATGTTGTTGCTGTTGTTGTTGCTGCTGCAGCTTTTCTGTTTTGTTTTTTAGAGACTTTAACTAAATGTGGTTGGGATTTAACTCGAGAGTGTGGTTTAAAGTAACGGAAAGGTGGTGGTGGTAGAGCCGTGAGATAACGGTCGGCATTGGGGAGTAGTGGTGGGATTTGATTTTTTTTTTTTTTAAATAAATGATGAGTGTACGGAAAAATTAGGAAGCGTGAAGTACGGGGATTTAACGGAAGACGTTAGGTGATGGGCTTCCGTTACCGTTAGTTGTTGCCGTCCCTATCGTTGTCTGCTTCGAAGCAGGCAACAGGGTTGGCTTGAGCTAACCCGGCAGAATTCTTGGAACCTTTTTTTTTTTTTTAATTGAGTTTGAGTTTGACCTTGTGTATGTGGGTATTTACGGTGGTATGCCATTGCGGATGTGGCGACCAGCAAAATAGTATCAAGTATAGACCAAATCAAAAATAAATGAATTTTGAGTAATGTTTACGTTCACAATAAGCTACAAAACCTAGATAATAAGTTCCCTCCCTTAAAAGTTATTGTGTTTCTTGAGTAGAATTGTGGTGTGTTTTTATATTAAAACATCTTTCTCTCTTTCTTTTGTGTGTGTATGTGTTTGTTTCTTAAAAAAAAAAAACCTAGATAATAAGTTGTTATGGTTTTAATTTGGTCATCACAAAATTAGTTTTTTTACCCACTAAGAGCATTTGCATCAATAGTCCATGCAAGATAGCCTAAAAGCAAAATTTTGACAATTGACCTTAAAAATCACAAACATTAGTAAATGCTTAGTTATAGTAATTATATGGTTACTATAGTTGTGTATATGCATTGTTTTATTCATTCCTTGTGTTTCACGAGAATTGAGGAAAATAGTAGATGGTAGTTGTAACATGTGAAGGGAGAAACAATTAAAAAATCCAAAAACAAATTGGTATTCTAATAAAGCAGACAATAGAATAGATAATTTAACGTAAATATTTTTAAAAGATGACTATGTAAAATAGAAAAGTATGTTCTTATGCTAAAATAAACAGAAATTTTTACATGAATACGTGTGAATGTTCTAATAACAATGTCACTTAAGATTTGAGTTTGTTATAAAAATGTTGTGAACAAATTATTATTCTAAAAAAATTGACAAATTTTTTTTAATAATAAGTAAGAAAGTAATGTGAATAATGAGGGAATATAAATACTACTAAAAACTTGTGAACTTAAAATTGCATGGTAAACTTTGTTGCGTATTTTTCTAAAAAGAAAAATTGTTGCGTATATACTATGGATCCAGTTAATGTGTGCCCTTAAGACACACATTAAATTTTCTATTTTCGAAAATATTTTTTCAAAAATTGAAAAAACTGTCATTACTTTTTTAGTTCTCAAAAAAACTTTTTTTTAAAATAGAAATTAATGTGTGCCTAAGAGCACATATTAATAAAATCCATGTACTATAGCATTGTTAATTTGTTAGGGACCATAGGACACGTGGGAAGTGTTTTTTTCTTTTTTCTTTATTTTATTTGGGTAAATGTTTAACTTTTCCTATTTCTTTCGCAGACAATCTCTGGGAACGGTTCAGTGGTCCTGGTCGACACACGTCAGCTGAGTCCTCATTCTGAGGTTCCACGTGTTTAAGGCTTGGGGGACCCTTCTCCACGTGTATTGTTGATTTTATCAGCCTCCAATCTTTTCCTCCCTTTCTCTTTGACCTGATTTTGTTCAATAACCACAGACATGGCTGCCGTTGTGTTATCTTATAGAACTCTATTTGGGAGTACAACAATCACGTAAATAGCCCTTTCTCTCACTTAAAATGCTAGTACTGTCATGAATTTAAGGGAGCTTATTACATTTTTTGGGAGCATTGACCTCTCCTCTTCCGTATCACGATGAGGGGTGGGCCTATGATAGGAGCTATGTGTTGGGTCCACTATTACATGAGAAGAGAGAATAACAATCCTCTTGGAGTTTGTAATAAAGTGTGTCTAGAAATTGTTAAAAAAAAATTTCTTTTGCTTTTTAGTTTTTGTCTTAATCCCTTTTTAACAAATAATTTAGATTTTAGTTTTTTTTATATATATAAATAAACTAACTTTCAGCTTTTTGCAACATTTAATATAAAATATATTAAAAATTATGTGTGTGTTTGAAAAGAGATTCAAAATTAAAATTATTTTATTATTTAACATATTTTTGCTACTATTAATAGGACTCACTGTACTTTTTAGTACTATTTATAGATTTTACTCTACTATTTCAACTAATTTTTACTTTTATTTACAATAATTTCAGTAATAAATTTTTAATTTCAACAAAATAAGCGATATCCAAACAGACCCTATATATCTCTTAATAAATACTATGCATTTAAGCAACTATTTTTTTTAATAAACAGTAATACTTATTAGAACACACATGAAAATAGTAATATTAGTATTTTAAACCGGGTTTATAATACATTACATAATCAGAGTACAACTAAAAAATGGTCTAACCTTCGTAATTGTAAAATGCGATTATAAACAGCAACCAAAAAATGAAGTATCACATCACTATATTTTTAGAGTGTTTAATAATTATGTGGGTTTCAATTAACTTAATTGGTAAAAATCTCTTATCTTCAAAAAAAAACTATAAGATTTGAATCTTGCTTATACTAAAAATCAATCAGTATCTTAGCTTGTTAATAAACAACAATCATCATTTTTTTTTTTTTTGAAAACAACAACAATAACAACAATTATCATGGAACATACGTCATAAGTTAAAATTTTATCATATTTATAATAAAAAAGTATTGAATAATCATTCGTTCCCATATATAATAAAGTAATTAGTGATCGGTCTATACTAAATGATGTTTTTTTAATTATAATTTAACATCTTAACTAGTTATGAAAAATATTGTGGAAAAAAAAAAAGTATGCTCTATAAATTGCTAATTTTTGTTTTGTTACCATTATATTAGTCTCATAATGTGTTTGGATGGAGGGGGGAGGAGTGGCAACGAAGAGATTCCATTTATATATATTTTTTAAAATTAAATTATCTATTTTACCCTTATGATGTCAATTTATATATATATATATTTAAAATTGTCAATTTATATGATTACTACTTAATATTTAAAACATCCAAACAAAAATGAGGGATATCTATTCCCCTTCTCTCTACTTCATTTTTAAAAAAATATATCTAAATAAAGAGAAAGGGTAATTAGTCTCCTCTCATCTCCCTCTAAATTCTCAAACACACTATTAAGTATATAAGGTGTTAATGTGTTTAATTCATTAACGAGCAAGTATTTGAGTTTATACATGTTTTAAGTTATTTTGATTATTAAAGTAATTCTTTTTAAGGTGAGTTTGATCATGTTTCTTCCATTTATTTTCTTTGTTCACTTACTTAACAAAGATTTGCATATTTAATCAAAGAGAAAAGAGAGCTATCCAAAAATGTTAAAAATCAATTTTTTTTTTTTTTTGGACATTCAATTAGGAATGGTACGGTTGATTTGGTACTAAAATAACTTTTCCAAACCCAAACCCTCTATCTATTTATATATCAAACTCTATTAAATTTTTGGAATTTTATCCCAAACCCACCCTATTTATTTTTTATAAATCCAATCATGTACCAAACCTACCCAATTATTTTATCAGTATTTAGGTCAAACGAGTCGGATTAAGTAGTTAACATAAAATTAAATATCTAAAATACTATTTAACAAAATTTGAGCTTTAATGTGTATTTTTACACTAAATTAAGTAATAATTAGGAGTAAAGGAAAAACACACCTACCTTCGTTAAAGAAACCTTACTTTTTTTGTGTAAAGAAAATTAAAAATTACTTCTTTTTTTGGTTGGATTCAACTACTAAAAATTACTTCTTTTTTTGGTTAGTATGAAAATTTTAAATTACTAATTTGGTTGGATTCAACTACTTTTTTTTATTAGACAGTTACAATATGCTACTAACTTCGCAATTAGAATTATTTTCTCTCTAAACCCCTAAGCACTTTGTGAATGAAAATGTGTTAATTAAACTACAAAACTCTTGGTAAGTTCAAATACTTAAGTTATATAGCCTAAACCCTTCTGAAAACTGGTTAGGGTTTAAAAATGTGAACTCTAGTCCAAAAGAATTCCAAATCCTTATTATTACTTATTAGGATCATGTGACCAGAACACCTATAATCTCAATCCATTGTCATCCCTAAATGGATGATTTCTCTTATTTTCCCTATCAAAATAAAAATGAATGTAATTAGATTGATATATATATATATATATATATATTTTTTTTTTTGGAAAGAGTAAAGCTTTGAATGAGTTGTCGTTTGGAAAGTGTATACTTATCGAGGTCTTTTCCTACCATTTTCAAGGGTTGGGTAATGAAAAAAGTTGGGTGCTAGTTAACCTATGTGTGAAGGCTGGTCCCATGAAATGAAAGTCGATCGTTCGAATTTATAGTTCTATAGTTCGAATTTCGTGTATTTTTTTGGCAAATTGAAAAAAAAAAAATGGATGCGCCTCTCGGATGCATGAAAGTAACGGTCCCCGTTGAAGATGGATGAGGTTTATATCTTGACATGTCCTGTTCATCAGTCATTATTAGGTGCATCTTCAATTGGGGGTTTATAGCCAAAAGAAAAAAAATAAAATAAAAGTGTAGTTTGGATGATGGACCACCACCACTCTTTTATTTATTTATTTATTTTGGTGGGTAAATTATTGGACCACCTCTAGGTTAAGTATAAGTTTTTTTTTTTTTTTTTTTTTTTTTTTTGGGTTAAGAAAAATATAGAAATTTACAACTTCGGTAAAATTGTATTTGAGAAAAATGTACAAATTCACACCTTCTATAATTGTAAAAGGGAATTTGTAACCCACCCATAATATCGTGTTAATTTATAGTCATATTATTTTAAATTATATGACATTCTTTTTACTTTTAGATTGCAAAAATAAAATTTTAATTGTAAAATTGAATCTCTCTTTTTCTTACACATTAAATAAAATCTTTACATCTTTTTATCATTTTGGTTAAAAAGATTTAACTAATCGCGATTCTACAAATTTGATATATATGTAAGGTTGAATTTATTCAATCAAGTGTCAGCTTTATTCCGTGTCAAATTTGCTTGTATTTTTAGCAATTAGATACCCTGTATTTAGGTGGGAATAATGTAAGGGTTGTGTGTGTGTGAAAATGTGAAGAAACTCAAGTTGTGTGCATTCAAGAGGAGTCTCGCGACTGGCAAGTCGCCAAAGTGGCACACGTGTGAAACATGTAAGGAACTGAAGGGTCACGACAACTGGAAAACTACAGGACAAAATGTACAGTCTGGCCAGACAGTTAGCTCACGACTCAAACTCGTGATTCATTCCACTCGCAAGACTGAATCGCCAGAATGCCCTATTTGGATGAAAACTAACTTTTCACATTCCTCACATACTCTACTATAAATATTCTTATATACCCACGAAATGTGAAGAGCTCCTTGAGAGAATTTTGAGAGAAAAACCCTAGAGAAAAACAAGATTAACTCATCCATAATCTTTGTTAATTGTTTCTCCAAATTCCTCTATTCTCACCCTCTCCATTGACATATTTTTTAAAGGTACATTTTGCTAAGTCCTTATCTCACCATACCCATATCAGTGAGAATGTATTTTGGTGCTTGAGAAGCAGTTCGGAGATGAACAATTTATTTGGTTGATGCAATGGACTTATTGCAGGATTCGGAGAGCTAGAGAATATAAGGTTAGGCATTACCCTATTGGAGCAAGAAGCTTTGAGGGCTTTTGCCAAATCCTTATCTCACCATACCCATATCAGTGGGAAGACATTTTGGTGCTTAAGAAGTAATTCGGAGATGACCAATTTATTTGGTTGATGCAATGGGCTTATTGCAGGATTTGGGAAGTTAAAGAAGATAAGGTTAAGCGTAACTCTGTTGGAGCAAGAAGCTTGGAGGGCTTAGGTGCATTGGGGAGATTAGGCTTGGAGGGTCTTCTGTTATTCATGTATCCCAACTTTATTCTTTAGTGGATCATTTAACTGCTTAGAGGGCGGCGGAGAGATTTTTTGGTGTCCTCTTCGATAACATGTGCCGGTGTTATCTTTGTATTTGCATCTTCTCTTCTCTTGTTTTTTATCTTTAATTGTTGCTGTGTTTGTGATTAATTATGGTATAGAGTGTTTTACCTATTTAGTTATAGCTTATATTCATCATTTTGCACATATATTGTTTGTGTATAAGCTTATCTTGATATTGTTAAAATTGGGGGTCTAACCATTCATTAGTTTTTTACACACTAATTGAACTTTCAATATACATTAGTGTAGGGTTAGGATTTGTAGCCCAAGCCTAAAAATAATAAATTTGTAGAGTGTAGATAATAGAGCTAGGTTGACTGTGAAGCTCACAACGATTGATCACAACGTCCTAGTATGAACCAACATGAAAATACATGTAAAGATCAAGTAAGTTCAAGTCCGAAGAGACTTATGATAAATTGAATATAGGTTACAATTCTCAGGGTTACAGTAAAACTTCTCTTTTCTCTCTTTCCTTCTTTTTCTTTCTTTTTCTTTCTCTTTCTTCCCTCCCCCCTTGGCATTAGGGGCCCTTCTTCTTTATATAGCATCCTCACCCATCATCCCCATCGTCCACTTATTCTTCATCTAGCCCCCTGCTTGAGTGCATGTCATGTCATGTATTTTCCTCAGCTTTTTGTGAGTGGCGATAGCTGAAGTTATACTGTTCAGGGGTCTTCTCCACATAAATGCAGCCAGAAAAGTTGCTGAGTGCATTTAATACGGTGGTGACAGCTTTTCCTTTTAGATATTTCTCCATTTTTCTTATCTCCAGGCGTGTCCAAAGTTTATCTAGACTGATGAAGTCACTAGTAAACCCATTCGAAGCCCCCAGATATTTATATGACCCAGAATCTTTACATCCGAGGATAATGATCTCTTCGGAACACTAATGCTCTCTTCGGACGGATCTTCTTCGCCCCCATGTATCCTTCTTTCGCGCGAAGTACCCCTCGACGATTTTAACCTATTCGGATATACAATAACCTTCACATTGAGTTTTAGGCCCATTACGTATGGTTGAGCTTTTCCCCCTACAATGAGAGTTACACATAAATATTTATTATTTAAAAATTGAAAATGCTACAACATACATAATTAAGCCATGGGTTCATTAGCTCATGCATATATATTAGTTTTCGTGGTTTTGATAAACAGAAGGGCATATTTTCTTCACCCAATTATTTTTAAATTATTAACAATGGCAAATGTTTTTTATTTTTTAACAAGAAATTTATGATGATCAACTCCCTTTTCACATAAAATGCTACCATGTAATTGGCCCTCTATTTAGCAGACATGGCTTGGATACAATTCTTTTATATACTGGATTCAATAAAATGCTGACATATATTCAATACCTACCACCAGTTAAAATATTACTGGATTCAATGTATAAGTGCACTAGATCCAAGTTTTATCTATATTTAACTTTCTAGTTTCTATCATGAAACACCCACTTTTACTTGAAAATTGAAATACTTTTTTTAACATTATATCTAATACATTTCTTCTGTCCCATTTGATTGTTATTTTATAAACTTCCCTAATACTTCTTGAACCTTTCTCCAACTCTCCTAATTAGATATGTATGTTGGACATGTTGCCATAAGTTATTTATTCTATTACTACTTCTAACATTAATTAATTGTTGTTACTTGTTACTAAAGAAATGGCACCCAATAGTTTATTTAAACATATATATTCGAACTTTCCCCATAAAATATGAGAAGTACGATGTTAGAGCATTTATATATATTCTATTAAGAGTATCATTTTATATGATGAAATAAACTTGATTAATGCATAATAATAATAATAATAATAATAATAATAATCACCGTTCTCTCGCCACGTCTTGTTTATGTTTCCCAGATTTTACATTATAATTTCGACATGTTTGTATCGTATTATACCCGCGCTTTGTGTCGGTGTTTGTGCTCGAAGTTGAACAAGTCGTACGTACATATAATTGTGTTGCTACTTGCTACACTCATATCATATACCACACTCATCCACCTTGAAAGGTTCATAGGTAATCGTGGTTGCTCTAGAATTGAGTGCCTATAGGGAGCAGCTATATAATTAAGAGGAAAAACAATATTTTACAAGGTTCAACACATTTCATGAAACAAGTTGACTATATACTATAGCTAAGTTCGTACGAGTGTAATTTTATATATATATATATACATACAAGTTGACCATATACTATAGCTAAGTTCGTACGAGTCTAATTTTATATATATATATATATGTAGGGTTAGAATTTGTGGCCCAAGCCCAAAACAATAAACTTGTAGAATATGGGTGAAAGAGCTAGGTTAAATATGAGATTAACAACAACGAATCACAACTTTCAAGTATAAGCTAACATGGAACTACCCGTAAAGAGTGAATATCCGAAGAGCTATATTATTGATTATCTGATGAACAAAAATCTTAGGGTTACAGTCCAGTTCTCTCCTCTTCTCCTTTCTTTTTCTTCTCCCCCCTTTTCGTTAGGAGCCTCCTTCCTTTATATAACCTCCCTTCTTTTCATCTTCATCGTCCACTTGTTCCTCATCCATGAGTTTACTTGAGTACGTGTCACGTCAAGTATCTTCTTTTAGCTTTGTGTGAGTGACGGTAGGTTAGGATGCACTGTTCAGGAGTCTTCTCCACATAAATGCGGCCATAAAAGTTCCTGCAGAGTATTAAATATGGTGATAGCAGCTTTCCCTTTAGATATTTCTCCATCCTTATCGTTTCCCAGCATACTCAGAGCCTATCTTGATCAGGTGGAGTCCTCGGAAGGTCATTTTGGCCTTTTACACACTCAATTGATTTATAATATTTGCATTAGAGGATTACAACCTCTTCGGACAGGAGATATCCTCTTCGGATTATAATAATTCTTCCTTCTGAGGGTCCCACTTCCAGATGGGCCCTGCCTTTACCATCTCCTTCTTCTCGGTCGCAAAATAGCTCTCATATGGGCTCTCGGCCCATTATGTTGGATTGAGCCCTTTTCCCCCCACAATATATATTATACAAACAATAATATCCATATTTTTTTTTACTCGAATATTTTACTATTCCATTAAACATGTGTAGTTCTCTCATCTCACACATACTAGATTATATGAAAGAATTCCTTGAGTGGTAATTTTGATAATTATTATTAGTGGCGAAGGCGACTTGAATAAATTAATTTCCTTGTAAAGGAGACTAATTAATGCCATTAAGTTTTAAAATTCTTGATAGTTTATTAGAGTAATTAATTATTGGTTTTTTTTTTTGGTTAAAAAGTATCCTAAAAATACTAGTTAAAAATTATATATATTTAATTATGAGCAATAATTTACATTTGTTTTCAACTCGAATATTTTACTATTCCATTAAGTGTGTGTAGCTCTTTCATCTCACACATACCAGATTATTATATGGAGGATTTCCTTGAGTGAGAATTTTGATAATTGTTATTAGTGGTGAAGGAGATTTGAATCATTGATTTTCTTGTAAAAGAGACTAATCAATGCTGTTAAGTTACAAAACTCTTGATAGTTTATTAGAGTAATTTATTTTTTTTGGTTAAAGTGTATCCTAAAAATACTAGTTAAAAATGATATATATATATATATATATATATATATATTTAATTATGAGCTATAATTTACACTTTTAAAAATGATATATATATATATATATATATATATATATTTAATTATGAGCTATAATTTACACTTGTTTTAAAGAAAACTATACTTGTTATTAATAATTTATAAGTTTATTTGTGTACACTTAGACTTTACTTTTTAAAAAGAAATTATCAATTATCAATTTAGGATTTAAAGAAAAAAAAATAAAGGAAAGAAAAATTTATATATTTTAAAACTTTCTCATGCATTGCATTGGTTATTTAATTTTTTTAATTAAATTAAAATTATATTATATATTTAAACCATCGATTAGAATCTTTGCACATCATATCTTCTTTAAATATTAGAATATATAATTTCATATATAAACACAATCATAAAAAATAATAAATAAAATTATATTATGTTAAACTATTCAATGTATTACACGTGTTACCAACTAGTTTAATTAAATATTAAATACATCTAAAAATTTTAGATCTTTAAAAGAGAACATATTATTAAAAAAAATACTTATTAGCTCAACTGGTAAAGTTTCTAATGGTTGAATAAGAGATCTAGGATTCAATCTTTACCCATATAAAAAAATAATTGGTGTCTTGGTCTAATGATTAAGAACTATCATTAAGAGCAGACGTCATAAGTTGAAACTTTCTAAAAAAAAAAAACAAAAACTTTGATTTCATTAAAACTTAACTCTTGTGGGTTTCAGTTAGCTCAATTGGTAAATTTTATGATGGTTGAATAAAAAATCTAGGGTTCAATTCTCGCTTACACAAAAAATTGATTGATGTCTTGGTTTAATGATAAAAAAGTTATTATCAGGAGTGAACGTCATAATTTAAAACTCTCTCAAAAAATAAAATAAAATAAAATAAGGTATCATATTATGTCAGATTAAGTCGCTTTTGTTGCCTCATTCTGGCAAGAACAATATAAAGGAAAGCAAAGAGGATTTGTTAAATCCATATTGGGATTAATTAATTAGTAAAATGACCTAATTTCAATCCTTACTTTGCATCTTTTCCACCTTAAGCAACTCTTTGTCCCCTATAAGAATATATGATATGTTTACACACAAGATGCCTACCCCCACCACTAATTCATATGCTCTTCCCTAATCACTAGAGAGTTTCAACCTATCTTTTATTTTATTTATTTTTTATTTTATAATCCATCAACTTATCTTTTAAAATAGCATACATTGATACACACACACATATATATATATAAAATACGTATTTTAGAATTCTAGTAGTAGGAGTAGTACCATACATGGATCTAAAAGGGAACCAAAAAGTGTTCCTCGAAAAACAAAAAAGGGAACTACAAAGAAGTATATATTATTTCTAGTGTTATGTTGAATTGGCAATGGCAAATAACTAATTGTCAGTGCTACTGCCAATTTAGCAGCTAGTTTAATTATATAAAACTCTAAGGCCCTTTTTTCTTTTTAATAATTAAAACTCTAAGGCTTAAGCATGCACGGTATGTAGGAAGGACAAAATTGGAGAATAGTTAAAGGACTGTCTATATTTGTATGTAGGTTTTTTTATAGGAAAATACTAAAGTTGTTATCAATTTTACCACAAAAGATTTATAAACTAATAAAATAATGAATGTGATTGGTATTATATCAACATATAAATAAAATTTTAAATTATTCTATTATTTATCTTTAAAAGTTGATACATTTATAAGTCTTATATTATAATATTTCTTTCGAGTAAACTTTAAGAAATTGTCCAACTTTCAAAATAAAAATCTCACATTTTGGATCCCTTCTTTTTATGAGTACTCATGCCCACTCCTCCAATGCCTTCCTTTCCTTTTCTCAAAAAAAGAGAGGGGAAAATTCATACACTTAAAAGGACAGAAATCAGTACATTAATTGTACGTTGAATATGGAGAGTTTTTATTCTCAGTTCCAACAAATTGGAACAGAGTTAAAGGAAGAAGTTATATAAGAATCTTAGAATATTCTAAATGTGTTACTTCTTGTAAATCCTATTTTTATTGTTGGTACATTGTAATTGACATCTTACGATTCAATTAACCAAACAGTGCTTATAGTTTTTTAAATGAACCAGTGCGCCAAGTTGATTAGCTTTTCCTCATTGTGAACTATTGGGTAATATATATTAAATACATGTAGCTATCAATTGGCAAATTCTTCTCCCTCCTCTTTGATTAAACTGTAATTGAATCAATCTTGGGTGTGAATTCGAAACCCCAAAGAAACAATGTGAAAATTCGTTGAGTCCATGTCAGAGCTTGGTTTATTTAATAATTTTTATCTTCTATTACAGTGGGTTGGATAAGCATTATTATTAGCTTAGGTGTTCAAACTTTTTTAGGCTTTTAATCAGAGAACATGGACGAGAGCAAAGACAAACCAATCACAATTGGGTTATGTGTGTGTTTGTCTGTCCCCTGTGCATAATTAGGCACCATAATAGATTTCTTATACGTGACTTTATTGCTTGACACCTGTCCATTATTATGATATAATTGAGCTATGCTTTAAGGTAATGGGAAATGTTTTATGAGTGACTCTTGCTCTTTTTGGAAGAGCAATAGTATTCATTGTCAACATAATTTGAAAATTTTCGATTAATATAAGGATGGGGAAATGAGCGGTAACACAATTATTGGAGATTAGGATATTATTACAATATCATTAATATTGACTATTTAAATATTAGTTAAGGATGAGATGGGTTTTAGAATTGAATTTTATAGCCAAAAGTCTTGTAACTGAATTGGTACCTCCTCATGCACAAAGTGCTTGGGGGTCTAGAGGGGAAAGGGTTCGAGCTGCGAGGTTAGTAGCATGTATTATTAATATTGACTATTTAAATATTAGTTAAGGATGAGATGGGTTTTAGAATTGAATCTTACCGCCAAAAGTCTTGTAGCTGAATTGGTACCTCCTCATGCATAAAGTGCTTGGGGGTCTAAGGGAGAAAGGGTTTGAGCTGCGGAGCTAGTAGTATGTTGTAATTATATCTCAAAAAAAAAAATTTTGAATCTTACCTAAAACAATTACTAGTTTTTTTTTTTTTTTTTTTTTTTTTATTTTTTAAATAATAACCAAGCTCGATTGAATCTTACCTAAAACAATTACTAGTTTTTTTTTTTTTTTTTTTTTTTTTATTTTTTAAATAATAACCAAGCTCGATTAGAGAAATGACTCAATAAAGTAGTATTTCATGAAATCTTTTCAAAAGATATGAGCTATTAAATTTAGATTAAGAATCTGTGACGCAAGTTATACATTTTATAAATCTGTGTTTCTCTTTTACTTAACCATTTATATAAATAAGATTATTAAGAAAATAAAAAACGACAAGATTCAAGTACATGAGGATTGTACAGAGGAAACCCACCCAACAATAAGAAAGTGTTTAACTTTCACCAGACATAAAATGGAAACCTAGCAAAGTGTGAAAGCAATTTTTTTTTTTTTAGTAAAAAAAGAAAAAAGAAGAAATTTATGAATAAATCTAAAATACAAGTGGAGGGTTCTAATAAAAAGCCTATAAAAATGAATTCTTACAAGACTGAAAAAGACTACCACAATAAGTTCTAGATAATTCGACCCAACTGCAGCGCTAATAGAGAAAATAGACTAATGAAATTGATGTCTTATAAATTTGTAGTTTAGAAGAATGTGGAATATTCAAGTACAAAGCTATTTACAATTATATCCATCTCAAAAATTCTTCTTTGATCAAAATGAAAGATAATTAACCAGAAACTCACCCATCTTATAGAATTCATTTCTTTGTCAAGGAAATTAATTTTCATAGAAATCCTAGATCAGACCAATAAAAAAATAGGGCTTAGGTTTTTTTAATAAATAAATATATATATATATATATCGAATAGAATTTCGACAAAAACGATAAGAATGCATCAAGTTGTTTGAAAATAAGGTTCTAGAGAAGTGGATATTGGTGTACTAAATAGTTATTCAACTATCAGCTACTTGGATATCAAAGGACTAGTGAAGAAATCTGGGGCCTTCTAAAACTACTTATCATGACTCTTGAGTACAGGAAATACTTAAAGTTGACTTGAAATCAGCTTGGCTAAAAGCTACTTGAATATTTGCTCACTCTACTCCATTAAACAAGATCTACTCTATTTTAAGATTTAATTATGCAACAGATTTTATTACTAAGCAATGTCTATAAACTTATATATTAAACTATAATCATTGTTAGGGTTGGATTTGAAATGCAGCATTTTTTGAGTTTGGAGGATGTTGTGTTGTCCACCCAAAATATTAATTTGGTCACATTGGGCCGAGATTAAGAAATGGTGGTGCAAAAAAAGAAAGGTAAAGATAAAGTTAGAATCCTCTAATATAATCATCAACATAAACAGGTTCCTCTTGAATCTTGATCTACTCTACAATCTCCAATGAAGCATGCCATGGATTTCTCCCACCAGCCCCTTAAACCAGGAATGCCTTTTACTGTCGTCACTATACTAAAGGCAACAATTTTTTTAACCAAAAATTAAAAAATTAAAAAGTAACAAATAAAAGAGACAAGAATTGTTTAAAATATAAGTCGGGTTTGAGAGAAAGAGATAATAGTATATGATTGGTACACAGCAGGACTAGTGATGTGCATGCACGCCCCATGTGGACACCAAATTGTTACTTGGCTGCCTATATATATAGGCTGCACAAATTAGAGACCGCATTAGCATCAGATAGAAATAAAATAAATAGATTTGCAAACAAAATGACCCAACAAGTTGAAGTTGAGCCAAACTCCTATTCATTGCCTCTTCTACCAATCTTATATGATTTAGCATTCTTTATGTGGAGGGGTACCCTACAATTAACTTTAGATTACTAAAAGAAATGCAACTAAGGTTTTGTTTATTTTAGGTGGATACCTTAAAAAAATGCATTAAATGAAGCATCTTGGGTTGGAATCCATGTGAGGACAATCATGGGCAAACGGGAAAAAATTTTTAAGCCTGCTAAGTGCTTAGCCTTGGAGGCTAATATAATTCACAATTGCTTCCATGTAGGCATATTGATATTGTATTAGCTCGAATAAATGTTAGGGAAAGCTGAGTGGGATTTTGGTCCCCCAAGTTATACTTTATTTTGAACTCATTTGATGCTTTGTTAGCCGTTTGATCTTATATGACTAGGACTTTTTTTATTGGTAATGTGGACCTAGTTATTACTCCATGAAGCTTGAGAGTTGAGATTTAGACCCACTGGACCCTCATTTTCCTTCTTCTTTTTCCTTTCTTTTTTATATTTCCTTTGCAGAAGGTAGGACACAATTTTAATGCGGCATTCACCATTAGACAAAGGACACATTCATCTGGGACCTAACCATATATAACATCATCTTCTTTACATTAAGAGTTATAATATATGTCATTTCAGCATTGAATTTGAGCTACAACTTGCTCAACATATATAATTTTTAAAAAAATCTTAAAAAATATTCCAAGACAAGTATATTAGTTCTTTATCAGGCCCATAATTCCAATTTGTGATAATAATACACCATCATGTGTACAAAGAGAATTAGTAGTTAGTTTAACTTGTTTTTGGTGTTCGCAGAGCATTAAACACGACATAAGAGGAAGTTTCACACACATATACACTTAGGTGGCGTTTGGTACGGGGGAATCCACATTACTCTTGGCATCCAGATTCCTAGGAATGTGATTCCTAGGAATCACATTCCTAAGAATGTAGATAATCCTATGTTTGGTTTATTCCTAAGAATCTTAAATAAATTATTTATTTTTCCCATTCTATCCTTAGATTTGAATGTGAACTACCAAGTCATTTAAAAAAAAGGGTTAAAATTGTCAATTTATAAAAAATACAATTTCCTTTAAGCTTGGGAATCTAGATTCCCACCTGTTTTAAAGGGAATCCACATTCCTACTGAGAGGGGTTTAAGGATTCCCTTGGCATCTGATTTCCTAGCATGATTTGCAACCAAACATGGGAATCTTTAAACATTCCCAGGAATCCTATAACATTACCCTATACCAAACGCCACATTAGATTAGACTAGAGTAAAATTCTATCTTGTATAAAAAAAAAATACACGACACATATATAATACATAGTAAAAAAAAAAAACACGTGTCAGAACCATGAAAGAAAGGTGTATGTAAATTAAAAAAAAATAGAAATCTAACTAAAGAAAAGAACTTCTTTAACATGCAAGATACCTCCTAATTTAACGGCTCAAATTTGGAATATAAACTCACAAAAGCAAGTCTTTTTTTTGATAAGGAAAAAAAAAAAAGCAAGTCATTTAAATGGCATAAGATTGGTCAAACTGAAAGGCTAACCAGTAAACAAGTCAAAGTCCATGTTACTACAAATCTATTAGCCAGTGGTAACCCAATTATTGATGAATTTAGTGCATAAATTAGTTCAACAGGGGTACCACATAATAATGTTCAAAGTAGATTGCACGATGGCTAGATGACTTCCAGATCGGAGGTTCTAGAGATTGGAAAATGTAAATTAATAATAACAATTGATTAATCAATATATAGTTAGAGCCTCAGGAATTTAATAAATAAAAAAGTGAAAGTAGAAGAAAACCAATGATGTAAAAAAAGAATATATACTAATACGATGTAGTGATGTACAGTTAGTCAATTGATACTGTCATGGCCTATAGTATTTAATTTATTGCAAAATTACCGATAAAAAAAGAAAAAAAAGTAACTGTGTCATGCATTGTTTTTTTTTTTTTTTTTCCTCATTAAAAAAAAAAAACTATATATTATATAAGTTTTGATATAAATGTCACAAGTCTTGTAACTTGGGAAGATTGTCTTATTTTCTTTATAAAAAGAACTATGATTTAAATCTCCCTATTCCACTTGATGTAACAATCATGAATCGTATATTTAGAATTTTATATAAGATAAGAGTTATTGGAAAGGAAAGATGGTATTAGATTTCACGCAATAAAACTCGATCCTCATTGGTCGGATATTAGATGGTATTAGTTTTTGATTGATCAAAAACTCGACATATATAACGTGGATGGTCATCGTTATTGCATAGCAAAGTCTCTTGATCGTTGTTGTGGGAGGGCATTCTAGCATTCGTGAAACCAAAAATTGGCCATGGGAGGCCGAATATTTGTCCCCTATATATATCGTGGGTGGCCATTGTTTTGCATAGCAAAATCTCTTAATAGTTGTTTTGGAAGGCCATTCCAACATTTTTTTAGGCCAAGATTTGGCCGTGAGAAGCCGAATATTTATTGACAATTTCAAGATCTAGCCATGAGAGGCCGCAGTCTATTTGTGAAGCGCACTCTCTCTCCTATTAGGTGTATACATGTGGATAAAGTCATAAGTTGAATAATTATGAAAATAATGAGTGATAAATATAACATAATCCCCAAAGATGTTTATCTCCCCAACATCTCCCTCCCTCATCGTTGATAATTTCTAAATTAGGTGGTGATTGGAACAAAAACCCACCCAAACTTGACCCATGGTAATACCTAATTTTTTCATTGAAGAAATCTAAGTGTATCCTCATATTTTTTTTTCAATGCATTTCTAAATTATGTAGAAGAAATAAAATTAAGTTTAGAAATCCTGATTAAGAGTCTTATAGCTTAATTAGTTAATATCTTTAGATATTTTCAATAATAACATTTAGGATAAATTTCCCTCTCCAACAATTATAAAAAAGTTGAAAATTTTCTTTCATTAGTAACACCACTGGCAACTTCTGTCATGGAATCATTGGAATGCATTTGTTATGTTACATATTTTGTCCTCAAAAACTTGATATCGCCTCTTCAACTCATTTTAAAAGATGACAAAGAATGACCTTCCATTTTAAACAAAAAATAGTTTTAGTACCACATAAACTATCACAATTTTTATCAAAATTATTTTATGTGTTAAATTGTGACTAGTTATTTATTATTTTTACATAAACTCATAATTTTTTTCCACCAGACACAATCTGCCGCGTTGAAAGTTGTGATACACGTTCCATTTGAGGTGGTCTTAGAATTTTTCTTCAAACAATAATCGAATCACAACGATATCACATACGATACGACTAACAAAACATATCGTCCTCACAGATCTGAAATGTACGATTTTCTGACAAAGGTCTCTCTCTGTCTCTCTCTCTCTCTGTGTGATAGCTTTTGCAAAGACCAATAATGGAGTTCTGTCTCAGTAGTCAGTAGCTCTACAATGGTCCTAGACATGGTTCAATTCGACCCTCTCTTCCATGCAACCTCTGCTTTTCTCAGAAGGTAATAGGGACCCTAGCTATTATCATTTCAGATGCCACAACAAACAAAAGGGTCTGCATTATTTTCCAAGGGAGAGTCTGATACGTGTGTGTGTATATATATATATATATGTGTGTGTGTGTTTGTGTTTGTTTTTCATAGATCGACTTATTTTGTTAAAATTAAAAATTTTTTATTAAAAGTATTGTAAATAAATATAAAAGTTAACTAAAATAATATTGTAAGAATTATGAATAGTACCAAAAAGTGCAATGGAGCTCATAAATAGTAACAAAAATAAGTTGAATAGTAAAATAAACTAGCTTTTTAATTTAGAGCTAGTGTGCGTTTGCGTAGCGGCCAGTGTGCATTTCAGCGTTTGCGTTTTTGGCTGGGTCCCATGTCACCGTTCATGACCAAGCCAAAAATGCAAAAAACGCGCGTACCAATGCATTTTTGAGTCACACTATACTATTCACACTTTTAAAAATTATTTTACTACTGTGTTTTCAGCAAAAGGTTTTCAATTTTCAGCAATTAAGCAGTATCCAAATACATCCTAAGTGTGTGTTTGATAAAAATTATTTTTGTCAACTTATTTTACTATTCAGTTTATTTTTGCTACTATTCGTGAGCTACACTTTTTGGTACTATTCATGAGTTTCATTGTACTATTTCAGCTAACTTTTACCTTTATTTATAGTATTTTCAGCAAAAAGTTTTCAGTTTCAGTAAAATAAGCGGATCTCAAACAGACCCTAGTACCATTTATGGACCACCTTTTTGATACTTTTCATGAGTTTCACTGTACTATTTCAGATAACTTTTACTTTTATGTATAGTACTTTCAGTAAAAAATTTTCAATTTCAGTAAAATAAGCGAATCTCAAACAGACTATAATACTTCTTTTATACTTAGTAACCATATATATTAGATTATATAAAATCAAAGTGTAATTAATAAGATCTTATAAGCCATGTCATTTTATTATGGAAGGCTATTCAAATCAGCCTAAAATATAGATACGAGTTCTGGTGGAATATCTTCCATCCAAACGGATAAAGGAGAGTATAAGATTGCTTTTCTAGCTAGTGAGTGTGCAATCTTATTACAATGTCTTTTGACGTGTGTAGCTCTAAAATAAGTGAAACATGAAGCAAGAAAATTAATATCACTGAGTATGTGGCCAAAGGGCGCCAATGATCTGCTGCAACTGTTCAAAAGCTTGATTAAAACTTCGGAGTCTCCTTAGGACAATGTTCTCAAATCCTAGTTCTAGTGCGAACTCCACAGCTCGGCGTGCTGCCAAAGTTTCTACCTCAATGACTGTGGATGGCAGCGGAACGACTTCAGATAACGAGGCCATCACTAATCCTTCATGGTTTCGTATGACTATTCCCAGACTTTCGATTGGTTTCTCAAAAAAAAAAAAAAATATATATATATATATATATAAGCCATGCCGTTAGCATGATGTTAGCAATCGCTGTCAAAAGCACGCGAGGACTTAAATATATAACAATGTCTTCAACTTACTTGTGTGAAAATAACATTTTATTCAAGACAAGCACTTAAATTTTTTTTTTTTATTTTATAATATTGAGATTAAATATGGCATTTTCTCTCTATATTCTATATATGAGGATGTGGGGCAGGGTTAATGTTAGATTACCGACCAACAATACGAAGTTAAGCATAATTAGTTGCTGAACCGTGTTAGAATGGCTGAATTTCGTTTTCATCAGTCAAATTGAGGTTGATGACAATTTATAAGAAGACCAACTTTTTTTTAAATTTTTTAAAATTTTTTTTTTTTATGAAGTTAGAAGACCAGCTGTTCACTAAGCATATTTGAACACCTTCATTAAACATTACTAATGGTGAAAGTATTTATATAAAAAAAAAAATGTGACGTGGGTGCAGGAACAAAGATACTGAGATTTTTTTTTTTGGTTCTCCATGAATTTTGGTTAAAATATTATTTATACCCATTAATTTGGGTCCTTTTTTAAATAGATCGTTTAACTTTTGAAACTTGTAATTTATTATTATTATTATTATTATTTTTGAGGAACTTGTAATTTATACTATTCAGTATATTACAACATTCTCAATGTGTCCATTCTATCAACATATGTTAACACATTGGTTTTAAAAACGATATCATTTTAGATACATAATAAAATAAGGGGGAAAATACATTGTTTTTAGGCGGGTTAATAGTGAAAATGTAATGAATTGTGGTAGAAGGGATATATTGACATTATTAATTTAAAATAGTCAATGGAAAAAATTGAAATATTTGAAAGTTAAGGAACCGATTTAAATGTAACTCCAAAATTTGGTGTATAAACTCTTTACTTTGAAAATTTCTAAGCAATTTCTGAAAGGGAAATTAATCTCCAATTGCCAGTTGGAAACATTTTATGAGGGACATTTGTATGTCGTTCAAGTCTTTTTTTTTTTTTTTTTTTCTTCTCCAGTTTCTGATGCTGAAGGGCTCAACATCGTCATGATCTGATTTCATTTCACTTTTTTTTTTCTTTGTGGGGTCTAAAGAACATTTTACACAGTTGATGCATGTTTTGGTTTCAGAATTTGTTGGGAAGTGCTAGTGGTGGCTTTTTTTGTTAATGGGCACATTTTATAGAGATATTGCAATGTTATTAGTATTTAATCATATGATTCAATATTGTTCAACCCCTGCAATTGATGATAAGCTTAGTCGGGTTTGTTGGTCCTCCACTAATACCATGTCGCATTATGGTGTTCCAAGATCCAAATCAGGCTAAGAGTTGGATCGATTGTTTAATAAGGATTTTCAAAAGCTTGAAATCCACTAGCCTAAAAATAGGTATCACAAAAAAACCCGTGTTACCCAATCCGCCTTATCCTATTTAGGTTTTTTCAATCTCGAAGAGGTGTAAGGAAGGGAAAACTCCTGAGATGCACCCAAATCCATAATATGCTTAAGTGTCAGCTTGTGATTAGTATACCCAAATCCACTTTTTCACCAAGAACCCATGGTGGTCATGTGTGTAAGCACTGATATACAATCACGAGTTTGACACTCAAACATGTTATGAAAATGAGTGTGAATTTGGGTGTCTCCTTAGGCGGATTGGTCATGAAGAGGATAGATTGAGTTATTTTAGAACTACAACTAATTCCATACCTATTTTCACAATTATCTTATGTAGCAAACTGTAATTGGCTCTATATCACTTTTACATAAACCCATCACTTTTTTCTACCACTTACAATTAGCTAAATCACTTCCCTTAATTTCGCAAAAGTGTGAGTTTTATGCACTCAGTACAGCATATTCTATCATCATCCAGCCCTAAAACTCATCTGGCTGTTTTATTCAGGCAATGACATGTTCAACAGTCGGTTTCTGTACTCCAGTTTCAATTTTTGGCTTAGTTCAATGAACCTGATAAAAGCCCTTTTATGCTTCAACTTCTGTAATTTGTGGTCTGAAGGTTTCCATCAGTTATTATTCTATGAAAATATACCTAAATTTTTATTCAAAAAATATTTGATCTCTTATTTTTAATATGAGGTTTATTCTATATGCTTGGGAATCAGAATGATATATTTAAAATATAAGTTAGTAACATTATGGAAATTTCAGTCTGCATCAAGTTGTTTTGGACTAGTAGTAAAAAGGCAAGGATTGAATGATTAATAAATTGCAGACTGAAATCTTCATTATGGTTACAAAACGTTTGAAAGTCAGATATGAGAATACATCATGGCACAGAATTGCAGAAGTAAACTCCGGATCTTCCAAAGGCATATTCCCACAATTAAATATTTCATTATACTAATAAATTGTTATAAAACTCATGATGCTTTAGTGTTAAAGGCCCTTATAATGTGGCTTGGGATTAAAAAAAGATTGAAAAGTCATTTAGGTAATAACATCCTAATCCATTCGTATTATCATAGGAACCTTATTTAGGGGTTTAGTTAATTTAATAGATTAGAAGAGATGGTACAGTAACTAAGACCTCAATGTCAACATCAAGCTTACCCATGTTCTTGGTCATATTCACCAGAGCAGTAATCAGCATCAAACTAGTGGGTTTACTAACTTTAATGACAGTGTAAAAGCTGGATTACTTTAATTTATTTCTAGGCTATCTACAAATAGAATCTCAAAGGGCACACTTCAACCAGCCAAAAATTATCGTCCAAAGTGATTCTTTGACAAACCTTTCTGCGGGCAAGTAATTGCAAAAGTTGGCTTGCTAAAGTAGAACCTGCTTATCATATTTAATCCTCTCTTCTATGATTAACATTCTTTCTCAAACAATTGGTAGAATGTGATATTCCATCCATACAGTGATACATAGTAAAGCAAAGGATGACACATGCAATGATGCAATTTAAAGGACATATTGTACCCCAGAGGCCCGGATTATGTGAATTAAATTGTATAAATGGGTGTGGCGAGGTCGTGTAACGAATCCTACATTAGGTGTTTATTAGGTTGAACTGGACCGTATTAAAAAAAGAAAAGAAAAAAAGAAGGTCAAACTAGACTATAGAAGTAATTACAAGGAATTTGAATTGTAACTTGATTAGCCCTGGAGTACTATAGTGTATATATGTAAAGAGTTTCCTCCAGACTTGATAGATACATTCTCCTGAGGTTTGATGTGATGAATAAGGTTTTTGCCGTATATTTCACTTATATCCTCCTTTTAATTTGTATCATCAATTTTTTTTTTAAAAAAATAGTAAGATAAATTTGGAATTATAGAAGGTGGAGAGTTATACAGGACTAGCTAATGGAAAATGGCAGAATTAAGGAAATAATTATGTAACTAAATATATTTTGTACATTCAGTCAAACCAAGCTTCATAATCATCCTTTTTTCTGAGTCAAATTACAGAAGGCAAGACTTTGAATTCACATTCTATGATCTCCCCTGTCATTTCATGGAAACATTGTTGAAACTTGAAAGGAGGCACCACTATGTTGGGATGGGACCCTCATGGACCGTCTCTTTTAGAGACTTTGACACAGAATGAACAAAACAAGAAAGGCTTGGAAGGGTCTCAATGCCATGAACTCTTAGAAGTAAACTGGATCCATGAACAAAATCAATTTATTTATTTTTCTTTTATGTGTCCTTGTAATTTCAGCTATAATGTCATTTAAAGTTTGTATCCATCAGTCCATAGGCAAAAACATACTTGTTTTCCTGAATCTGACAAGTCATACCCACTAGACATGAGTCTGTAACAATAGAATCCAAAATTCCATTCTTAGCAAATAAGCCCACAAATACACAAGAACAACAAAGAGAAATTTGGCATGAATATTTTATTCACTGAAAAAAAAATCACTAAATCTGAATCATCAAAACAATGATGAAGGGAACATTGCCTTCAGGACTCATTATAGCACACTTGATTGCAATACTCATGTAAACGCTTTTATCCTTCCAACAACTTTAACATCTCAAAATTGATGATTCTAATTATAGAAAGGTGAAGGGGGGGTTGAGTTTTATTTAGGGTGTGAAGGGGGCAAAGACAACCACTGAATTGTGCCCACCAAAGCCAAATGAGTTCGAGATAGCTGCAGAAAATCGAAAATTTTGATTAGTCAAATATTGGAATAAATGTACCATTATGTCATCATTCAGATACTATTAACATAAAATGATAAAGAAAAACTGCTTCTTGTTGCAAAATATTATTGAAAGCAATTCATCAACTTCCCTACAAAACAAACACGCACAAAGGTTATTGACATACCAACATTCACTTCATGCTTCTTCTTTACGTTTGGGACAGTGTCGATTGTAACATCAGGCTCCAAGTTCTACAAAAGAAATAAAAATATACGAACATGAAATGCATTAAGAAACCATTGGAATTAGCTAAAATGACGCATATGAATATGAGAAATCAAGGAATAAGGTGTAGTACATTTTGGTTAATAGTTGGATGCAACCAGCCAGTGTTAATTGCTTTTATAGTTGCTATGGCCTCCAACCCACCAGCAGCACCAAGGCCATGTCCAATCATTGACTGAAACAAGGAAAACAACAACAAATTAGCTATTTTTCACTTTAGACCATTTAATTTGGTGAATATGTTCTCATTAAAAGACTTGAATTGGTTTCACATGGAATGGCCTTTAGGTTTCTTGCCTTAGTCCCATTCATCTTTATCTCTGATGTGTCCTTGAAAACCTTCTTGATTGCATTGATCTCAGCCAAATCCCCTGCTAGTGTAGATGTTGCATGAGCATTCACATAGTTCACCTGCAAATCATAAATTTAAAATGATTATATATATCAGAATGTATATGACCTTATAGAATATCTCAATATAGATGTTGAGAAATACTTTAGCCTTGAGGTCAATGAGTAGTTTTACCTCTTCAGGAGAAACTCCAGCATCTTCTAAACTCTTCTTTATACAAGATGAAACTCCAAGGCCATCTGACCTAGGATCAGTCATGTGATGAGCATCACATGTTATAGCACCACCTAAATACTCTGCATATATTTTAGCTCCTCTTTTCATTGCACTCTCCAAGCTCTCCATAATCTTTTTGGTTTACAAAAAATTAGTATTGTTAGAAGTATAAGATTTAGACAAACTATTGTTAGGACAGGAAGAAAATACATGAGCTAAATCGCATTAAATTGAAAGAACGTTGTATGATTGTATAAGTACCAGCACTCCAGCACCCTCTCCCATGACAAAACCATCACGATCTTTGTCCCATGGTCTCGAAGCTCCCTGGGGTTCACCATTTCTCTGAGACAAAGCCCGGCAAGCTATAAACCCAGCAACCCCAGTAGGCATGACTGCAGCCTCAGTCCCACCAGCTACCATGATTTCTGCCTCACCTTTTCTAATGTGATTAGCAGCTGAAAAGAAGCAGTAATTTGCCGTTGCACAAGCAGTTGAAATGGAGTAATTAGGTCCCATTAAGCCAGTGTCTATAGCTAACAATGCTGAACCCATGTTGGTGATAGAATAAGGAATGAAGAATGGTGTGATTTTCTTATATCCCTTTTGGATTAGAGCTTCCACTCCAGTGCTGAAAGCTGTTAAGCCTCCCATGCCTGTTCCCACTAGAACTCCAATTTTTGTTCTATCCATCTGCAGGGCATGCAAAATGATAAATCTATAATGCTTAATGTACAAGCTGATAAAACTACAATGTGCTGCTCATAGAATGACAAACTTTTTCAAGAACTTCAGTTCCAAGGTTGGCATCTTCAAGGGCCCTCTTGCCGCCAACTAAACAGTACCTCCAGGAATCATCAAGCCGGCGATCATTCTTCCCATCAATGTAGCCTTTGGAAGAAAAACCACGAATCTGACCTGCAAACCGGACGGAGAAGTTTGATGCATCAAACCTGTCAATTAGGCTAATCCCACTCTCCCCCTCAAGAAGTTTGTTATAGAATGTATCAATATCATTGCCAAAAACCGAAACAAGGCCCATTCCTGTTATGACAACACGTTTTTTAGGATCCGTTTCCCGTGTGGGAGCTGAAATTGTTGAAGCTTGGGCCTTAATTATTCTGCATTTTGGAGCTAAGAATGGGAAATAAAAAACAAGTTAGTAATAATCCAAGATAATGCCCTGCTAGACGTCAAGCTTGAAAGAAACATGTATAATACATAATCAACCATTACAAAAAAAAAAAAAAAAAAAAAGAGTGGCTGAATTAAAAGAAGATAAATCAAGAATAAGCACATTTAGAAATTGCAAACAGTATCTATAAAGAAGAACATTAAAGTGCACCAGCCAAAACGGTGGCTATTAAATGTTGCAATTAGGGAGACAAAGTGAGGGTGGAAATTAGTCAACAAAATATAGCTAGAACATGATGTTGCTGGCCCCGATTAGTTTGATGAGGCATTGCGAAATACTCATTCCATGTTGCTACAATGATGGGGAGAGTTCCAGATACTCCCATTTCTGTCATTGCAAACAAGGTAAGGAAAGATATGATAGACAGGGATTGGATATACTTCATCTACAAGGTACACAATTTAAGAGGTGTAAAACCCAAAATATTGTTTTGGCTTTTCTCAATATCAGATACATTTTACATCAGAGAACTTCATTCTCATGGTTGAGTGATATACATTTCACCATGTACCCCTACCAAGTGCACAAGACCTTAAATTGTCATTTAAAGAGCAATCCAAAAAGTTTATAGAAAGAAGTAGAACTCACCAAAGAGAGATCATTAGAGCATCCTAGTGAGGTTGCTAAATTGACAAAAAAGACAATTTAGCAACCAATTCTCCAAAATTGTGGCTACATCAAAGCAGCTAAACTTTAAAAAAATTTAACTTTGAGCTACAGTTGGCTGCTATATGCCTATAGCAGTCCACCCCAAAACTCAAAACAAAAAATAATATTTTAATGTGGAGTGTTAAAAAAAAAGAGTATTTTAATGTATTGATGGTTGTGGTTGTTGGTTATTGTGTTAGATATATTATTTTATTGTGTTATTTATATTATTTTAATGTGTTGAATGTTAATATAAAACCTTTGCTGTAAAGTGTATTATAAAGTGGGTTATTAAAATAGATAACATTTTTAGATGTTTTACTGTGAATGCTCATCCAATATCAACTATATCTGCTCTCATACCAATAAAATACGTAACAAAATTCGGTAAAAGCAATACATAATAAATAGGAAGATATGAACTTTACAATTGGGAAAAAAAGAACATAGGACTGAAAAGTCACAAACATTCAGGAAAATCTAATGGCCAATTGAGATTAGGCCTAATTAAAAAGTAGGTTTGGAAGATAAAGCAATTCCTTTTTTTAGCTTTTTAGTGGCTTCCCTTCTATTTTATAATCACATGGATCTCTTCCAAAATCACTATAGGTTTGGTTTTCCATGCTTAGTAAACTACATTGATGCTTAACAAACATTATACTCTCTAAGCAAAAAAAAAAAAAAAAAAAAAAAACACACACACACACACACACACATTTAAAACTTGGAAACCGTAGAATCTTACCTCTAGTAGAAATCAACCAACTTGCACTGGGCCTCGTTGAAGCAATTGGCATGTTGGCACTCGGCCTAAGCCCACTATACTGAACCAAAGAAGCCCCATTACTTCCAGACTCTCTAGCTCTAAGCAGCACACCAGAAGAAGAAATACCAGCTGCAATGCCTGCCATCTCTTTTTCCCTCTTGCTTTTTTGCTGAAAGGGGTAGGATAGATGTGATAGATATAGAGAAAGTGGGATCAAAGCATTGGGTTTTCAGTGAAGACTGCTAACCAAGACACAGCTTTTTTGTTGTTGTTGTTGGCTTTTGTATACTTGGGTTGGAAAGTCCTCCACTTCTTTTTATGCTTTTTTATAGGTAGTGAAACAAAACCTTGGCGATGATAGCAAAACAATGGCTTTGAATTTCCCTCACTTTCTTTCAACCTCTTAACTACTTCAAACAACCACGTAGTAAGTGTGATCGGACACTGCATGTGTGTACTTTGATGAGCTTAAACTGTTCTTGCGGCTGTTAACTTGTTGCCTCTATGTTTGGTTGAGAAAGGATAGGACAACTGTTTTATTACAACATTTTTCCTAATGTGAATGCATACTTGCCTGCAAAGATATTGACTCGTCTATTTCTATTATACATCAGTCACAACAAATCGAATCAAAATAATAACAGATGTTACAAAAATTTGAATGATGCTACAGCTATTATAATTTTATTACCTACATCTTACAAATTGATGTATAACAAAAACTAAATTCAAGATATTTTACCTATAATTGGAATAGAGCTCTTTGGTGTCCATTTTATTATAATATCAAATATAACATATTAATTAATTGAAAGTGATTGAATCAAAATCCAAAATAATGAGGATAAAAAGTAAATTGAATAAACCTGGCACCTCCCGGAGTCTATAATTTAAATCACCATTCCCATATTTGTAACTGATTATAAATATGAAAAAAAAAAAATCAATAACTCTCAAAAAGATTCTTGGTCTCCGATCTTTTATCTTTTGAAAATAGCCCTATTATTTAATTTAATGAGATTTAATACAAATTCAAAATAATAATGACATATAAAAATAAAGTGAATAATTTAATATCACCCAAAAAAAAAAAACCCCACTGACACCATTTAGCTCTCTTTCTCTAATTTCGTTTTTCTTTGCATTTAGCTTTAATTGAGGGATAAAACAGAAAGATTGAGAAAAAACTTCAAGTATTATCCGTAAGAAGGAAAATTATACAATATTTCAGAAATATAATAATGTTGCCATTCTCATCTTACATGAATAATGAATCTCGCTATGAATTTATGTGATGAAAAAGTAGTATTATGTTATGGAGTACAATATTATTTTACTCTTGAAATATTATACAATTACTTGTGTGAGTAAACTAATATATATATATATATACACACACTAATTACATTATTATCATTTCAATTTGTATGCTCTTTATAGTGAATGGATTGTTTTGATATTTTTCTAAACAATTCTTCTACAACTATATAGTTTATCACAACTTTCATATGTATCAACTTGTTACTAGATTACATCACTTATATATGGATTCAACTTAGATAGTTTGCGAAAAATAATACAAATTATACAATCACGATAAGATACCCAATACTTATATTCTTTCAATCCCCCTTAAAAAGGAGCTGCTCTTAAAAAAAAAAAAAAAAAAAAAAAAAAAACGGCTTTAATTTCTATCGAATTCAACTCTGACAAATTTATTAATTATTCCCACAGCCACAACAAGAACAGGTCTGCATTAAATATGGGCTCTACATCTCTTCTCGTGGCTTGCCTAATTAATCTCACGTACCGACTTTCGGATTTTTTTTTTTCAAAAAAATAAAATATCTGTTTCCTTTTCCTATTCTTGCAACCATATCTTTTTATTATTTTTTTTTATTTTTTTATAATTTGATAGTTATAATGGTAGAATAGAAATTTCAATTGTAAATATCTCTATTGGCATGCATTTGACAGTACCAAATACTAATAAGTTGAGTTACAAAGATCTTAACAACCATACCCCAATTATTACAACTCCAATTTTGTAATAGCCATAAATGGTAAATATAATACTCATCTGACGTTTATATAGCATACAGTCCGTGGCTTGGTTCATTTCTGCCATGGTAATCAATCTAGCCCATATTTACCTATAATTAATTAAATTCCGATACTCTTCACAAAGGTGTCGTGGTGTAGTTGGTTATCACGTCAGTCTAACACACTGAAGGTCTCCGGTTCGAACCCGGGCCACGCCATTTTCTTTATTGGTTTTTGTTTTTTTTTTTCCCTAGACTTACTGAGCTGGGCTTTTCTGTGACTGGCCCATCTAAAATTTTCAAAAAGGTAAGTAAATCCTTAATAAGCCAACCCAAATTAACTAGGCTCAGACTAAAATTTTAAAGCACCGTAGTGTGATGACCAGCCCAACTAACTTCAATCCCTTCACAACAGCCCAACAATTTTTCCTCCACAATAAAAGAGAGTAAATTTTATTATACCATAAATTATGTTAAATCATTATGTAAGGCCTCAGCTTAGGAAGCTAGGGTTTTCCTCCAACCAACACAATCAATTTCAACAATCCTAGTTTTCCTGGCTAAACAAGTTGGCTACTTCGTAAAATTTTCTGTTTGTAAATAATTGATTTTCCATGCTTTAAATCCAACTATTGGCTATTCAAGCCTTATCTATAAGAGCAAAACTTAGATACAATTTTCTTCAATTAGGCTTAGTAATATTGGTGCATTGATTGATGATTGAATTTAATTGTCATTAGGAGAAAATAACACAATCTAAGGTTCATGGGTTAATACAACCATGTGGCTAAAAGTTTAATTATGGAAATCGTACAACATTGAAGTAATTGTAATTAAGTTTCTATTGTTGGAATGCCTCAATGATGACATGTTGTAAGCCAATGTCTCTCACAAACTAGATATAGCCTGCACAGAAGCTTGGCATTTGGTCCTAACATCAAAGACCAATTTCCTTCTTTGACACATTGCTGCAGTAACCCTCCCTATTTCATTTCAATTTATTATCCAAATGCATATGCAGTTACTGTCCTCATTAAGATTGCATCCCAATTGATTTTATAGTAGCCACTTGGGAGAGAAATTCCAACTTGTGCTTTCTATTCCTTATACCTTATACTGCTTCTGTTGTGGATTCTTATGAAGTTGTTGATATTCCTGTAGGTAGTTCTTAGCCTATTTTGGTATGGCATTGCAATCTGCTAGGTGTCTGCTATGCACGAAATGATTCCTTTGATTCCAAATGTGCCAGACTATACTGAAAAACAACTCCATTATATCTGGTTCCTTTGCACACACTTCTGGACTTTGGGAATGCTGGCAGCATAAACTCCATTTGTAGATGTACAACTCCACATAGCATGTATCATTGATTTATCCTATTGTTTTGCACATGTCACATTTGCTCTCCACATGAATAGCTTGTGGTTTTTTTGACACATGTCCTCTCCCATAGGAGTATTCCCCTACTCTTATCTTCTTGTTTCAACTTTGAGGCAAGGAAATAGACACTTTTGCCTCTGAACATACCTGAGGAGTGAGGAGCTACCCAGATTAATCTACCTTGTACTTGGAGAGAGCATAAAGGGATTAAATTCAACAAGGATGTGCTGTAAAACCCAAGTTTTACCCCTCCAATCTCAACATGTCACATCATCATATTACATATCAAAGAATGGACACAATCACACTTAATCAATTCTAATAGCCATTTCAAAATCCAACTTAATTGTGAGTTTATTGAGATGTTATTATGTGTGGTAGGATATATTAAGTAAAAAGCTGATATGACAATCTCTTATTGATGGCGTAAAATATAAGTTTTACACCCCATCTTTGTAATACATAGTACAAACTAAAAACTTCAAAATGTAAAACTAGTACTATTTCATTTGGAGATTCTCATGAATGATGAAATCCTTAGTCCATGTACACCTCTCTCTACCATGCTATTAGCACATTGATTAGCCTCACAAAAGAAATGCCTAAACTAGAAATCGGGAAAGATTCTTCAACAATCACTTTGTAGTCATTTACAATTGGACTATTAATTAGTCACTGGTGGAAAGTCAAATTTTTCTCTCTCAACTCTTTCTCTCCATTTATTCTCAAACTCTAACCCGAATCCTAAACTCTAGCTAAATCAATTCCAAACCACTGATAAAGATGACATAATTGTTGGAGAGCAGTAGACACAGGTGTGCTTTTTTTTTTTTTTAAAGACTTATACAACTAATTTTTATCTTTTTATCTCTACAAATATATCATTCTATTGATTTTGGTATGTTTGATTAAATTTTTTTTGAGGTGATTCATATTTTTTCTAATTTCTATTATAGTGTGATATATTTGTCTAATATAAAACTAAATTTTATAAATTTCAAATTTATTATTCAAACTTCTCATCTCTTAAGGAATAAAGAGATTATTATGATAATTAAAACTCTTCACATAATTACAGTATTACCTTGATCAAAATTAAAATGAAACCAAAGTAATAAAATATAGACTTTATAATAATTTATTCCTCAAAAAATTGGTAGGCACATTTAAATTCATAGCCTTGTAAATTGTGTTTGATAAAAAATTAGATTCCTATTTCCAAATAAACTAAAGATTAACCTAAACCAAAATCTAACTAAAGCTATAAGAGGGAGAGAGAATACTTTGTGATGAGGAATTAAAAAAGCACAACACCTAAACATATTTTTTTTTTTGAGAGAGAGAGAGAGAGAGAGAGAGAGAGAGAGAGAGCATTTATATTTTTTGTATGAGAAGAATGGATTGAATGGGATAAATGATACCAAATTTATACAAAATAATATAGGGAAAAGAAGAGTAAAAAATATAAGAAAGATAAAATAATGAAAGAAGTTTAATAACAAAGTAGAAAATAGTGGGAAGATAAAGAGGCAAAGTGGGAGAAGAAAGGCTTGAGGAAGTGTAATAGTGTGACTAATAGGGAGAAGAGTTTTTTTTCGTTTTTGAGAATGAAGAGTAGAAAAGTTTAAAAAGAAAAAGAAGATGTTGAAAATAAGTAGATGATGTAGCACAACGATAAAGTAGCATCCAATTTATATATATATATATATATATACACTAGTATTACTAGCATGTAACCTATGCAAATGCATGAATGCATTTAAAATTAACACAATTTTTATTATGAAAATATAAATAATTAGTCAAATTATTAAAAGAATAGCATGTTTATTTTTTTTCTAATTTTTAATAAGATAGAATGTGTGGTGATTTTTGTTGTGTGATGATTTTTATTGAGTATATGTAATTAGTTTTATTTATTTATTCAATTTTATAGTTTATTAATATTAAATTCTTAATATTTTGCACTCATTAACTCACTTGGCACAAATATTTAAAAACTTAAGTAGACACATGGCATAAACTTAAGTGGATAATTATGGCATGGTCTCCGCATAAATTTAGACTCATGATACAAAATTATATTCTAATTAACCTTTGTCTATTAATATATATATATATATATATATATGCCCGTGTGATGCACAACTTAATCAAGAATCATGTGTAAATTAATGAAAAGAAAAAAAATTAATTCAAATTAAATCGATAAAAAAAAAAAGTAATCTTTTACTCTATTTTTTTAAAAGTAATCTCTTACTTTAAGTTATATAATGAATGCATATTGTGTAAGATTAAGTTTTTATATAAAAAAAAAAATCATATATAAGTTCAAAATTAATTGAATGGAATAAGGTAGATAACTATGCAACTAATATAAAAGAAGATGCCTAATAATATATAAAGGGAGTTTGCATAATTAAAGCTCAAGTGCATAATTAAATGAAAAACCTTGAATTCAATAATTAAAAAATAATAATTGAAAGCATATTTAAGTGGTAAGATCAATGTAATAGTTAAGAATTATGAATAACCCAAATTACTAAATATTAAAAAATAAAAGTAGATAAACTTACCTAAGAATTGAGTTTTTGTCTTCGAAAGTGAGGTAGGAGGCACCAAATTTCACCCCATCAAAAAAAAAAAAAAAAAAAAAGAATAATTAAAAAAAATTGGGAATTTATTTTTTGAAGTGAAGAGAGACTAAATTTGAGTGAAAAACAAAAAAAAAAAACCTAAAAAAAGGAAGATACTTGGACGTTCAAAATATTAATAAAAAAAAATTCATGAATCTGACCTTATTATTTATAGTGACCTGAAAATCTAAAGATGAGAGTCATGGTATAATAAAACTATTATCCATAATCATTCCTATATTTATCAAACAAACAAAATTTTAACCATGGTAAACTTTAACCGAAAAATAAAAGTTGATAAGAAGTTGTTTCTATTTAAAACAATAATTTTAAGTTACGAAGAATTTGATATAAGAAAAAAAAAGGGAAATTATTTAAAATCAAATGCCATAAAAATCAAGTTGTTAGCATTAATTACAATTTTTTTTTTTGTTACAGTATAAAAATAAAGTTGTTAAAGTTATTAGTTTTTTTTTTTTTTGGTTATCCAAAAATTTGATATTTATCCCAAAAAAAAAAAACAAAATATATTTGAAAAAAAAAAGTAGGTAAAAAAATTTATTATTAATTCCTCCCCGTGTGTATATCCTCCCAATGAAAGTGTCCCCACATTAAAAGGATCCTTTTAATATGGGGACAATTTTTGCTTCAAGGCCAAGGGCTAGACCATGTTGTAACCTAGACAATTTTGTTGTCCCACATGGGAAAGAAATACTTCCTCTTCACACCTTATAAGGGATGAGCAAGTGGATGAAGAGTACCACTAACTTGGTTAGAAATGCTTCCTCTTCACACCTTATAAGGGATAAGCAAGTGGATGAAGAGTCACACCTTATAAGGGATGAGTAAGTGGATGAAGAGTACTCTTCATCCCATGTGAGGACAATTTTTGCTTCAAGGCCAAGGGCTAGACCATGTTCTAACTTAGGCAATTTTGTTGTCCCACGTGGGAAAGAAATGCTTCCTCTTCACATCTTATAAGAGATGAGCAAGTGGATGAAGAGTACTACTAGTTTGGTAAAATTGTCCCCACAATATATATATATATATATATATATTTTTTTTTTCTTTTTACGTGTAGTGTAGTAATTAGAAAATAAGAAAGTTGCTACTTTTTTTTTTAATAATAATAAATAAGGATTAGATGAAAAATTTAGATTGTAATCAAATTAAGATTTGGTGAAGCCATTTGGCACAACCATGGGTTCTAAGCAAAACTTTTATTATATAATATCATACCCGTGCGATGCACGGTTTAATCAAAATTCATATGTGAACTCTTTTTTATGTTAATTTAGTTAAAATTAAATAATAAAATAGGTAATAAAAATAAATGAATATTTTACTTTTACATTATATAATGAATGCAAATTGTGTGAGACTAATGTATTATAAAAGGCATATATATATATATATGTGTGT